>NC_134910.1:13665256-13732756 GCF_041734735.1 Babylonia areolata | reverse complement strand
CTGCAGCCTTGTGGGCTGGTTGGCCTTCGGGAACCATCCCAACGCCGACTGTCCTAAAATCCTCTTGGCCAAGCGAGTGGGGATGTAACATGGGCAAGACACTCTCCACTATAATCAAATTCTAGCCCAAATAGTCAGAACAGCAGTTGCCTCCTCTGCTGTTCTGATGGTCATAGTCGGACATGACTATCATATATAATGCAACAGAGCACAATGATAGGGCCTGCGAGAAGACAAATCATCTTCTGCGTTGATCGTTTTTTTTTTTTGCAATTCTTCCTTTTCATGTGAAGTTATCATGGATCTGGGTTTTCAAGCTCTGATCTGATCTCTCTTGTGGCAATGCAATGTAATATATTTGATACACTATAATGCTACACAATGTGATCCAATGCAATGCAATACCTTACAATGTCACTTACTGCCCACATATTTTCTGTTCATGAACTTTTAAAGTTCCTGACTCCGTTTTCTGCCTTACTGCATGCAGCTTAGTGAAAGATGTTTCATGATGACATTTTTGCTTCTTCCTTTTTTCTTATTCTTTTTTTGCTGAACATACCAACAAAATTACAGTGCATCAAATTGCTAAACTCAGTATACACCCCACCACCACCACCCCACGTCAACCCACATGATCTAATTCATGAGTGTTCAAACTTGTGTGTGTAAGTAAGAGCATGTCTGCATACATCCTTATGTGTGCATAAATACATATGCATGTGTGTGCATGAGCGTGTGTGCACATGCACACAGCATGCATACCCATGTCATTTTTGCTAGGGCTGGTGCATTCACTGACCTGAACTGGTAACACTGGTTTAGCCTCCATTTCCATGGGCATGGGGCTGCTATTTGTTGCTTGGTTCAAACTGGAATAAAGATCATCCAGTGACATAATGTAAACTAACAAATTTAAAAACAAAAAAACAAAAAAAAGCTTACGGCACATTACAAAACCCATGATAAAGATTAGCAGCAAACGAAATATGAAAGCGCATCACAATGCATAATGGAAATGCAACGTGATACATAAGAAAAAGTGCATCATGGTACATTAAATAATCACACACAAAAACTGCATCAGAATCCCTCTCAAAACCATGTGTGGTGTAACTTTTTTTTCATAATCTATAACCTGTACGTAGGAAAACCACGTTAATCTCAAATCATAGCCATTAAATTTTGCCTGTTTTCAACAATTTCTCCATCAATAAGTGTGAAAGTAAGAGACATTCAAAAGCAGCAAGTAAAACATCACTACACAGGTGCAACAGAAGAGCATTCAAAATGTAGGATTTACAGTCCACAGGTCTGGAGTTAGATCCTGGTATCAGCACCTGGTGGGTTAAGTGTGGGGAGTTTTTCCAATATCCCTGGTCAACAAATCTGCAGATTGCTAGTGCACTAATCCTTTTTATGTGCAGGCCCATTTTCACAGAAATAAAGAAACAAAAACGAAAACCCTTACTGAACCTACTGAACCACCCCCACCAACCCCTAGCCGTCCCCCTTCCCCCCATCTCAACCACTCACCTCAAAGAGGACACCTCCTCCCCAACAGACGCCACTCCCTTGCTGTCGGAGCGAACCGATCGTCTCCCCTGTTGCTGCCATGTCTCATGCTGAGCTGCGGACACCTGACCCGGCCAAACCAGACCCCCGCTTCTGACAGGCTGCGAGGCAGGGCCCCTCTGGGAGCCGGGAAAGCCATGGGGGTACTGGGACCCGAACCTAGCATCACCCAAGTTGGCTTGGTGGTACCTGGTCTGCTCTTTGTTCCAGCCAGGTTGGAAAGAGACCCCTTGCCCCTGAGGAATCAATACCATCATCTGGACTGATTGACCTGATCTGTTTCAATTCAGCAGGTTCTGAATTAATGAAGCTGTTCATGAAGGGTGGGGTTGGGGGATGTTTGGGGGGGGTGGGGGGTGGGGGGGGGTTCAGTGCGTAACTCATTTTCTGATGATCACAAATGTATAATAGCCAGCCACTCACTTGCTGGTCATACATGAATACTAGGTGTAAATCTAGTATCAGTTATTTCACGGAGCATAAGGAAACACAATTTTTGACACACACAAACCTACCCAATCATAGCAAACACGCACACACAGAGTACAACAAAAACAACTGTACTAAAAACAGACACACAAAAGAAATCTCCTATACTCATGTGACATGGGCTGAAACACAATCCTTGGAAAACAGCCAGTTCATGGACATACAGAAATGCTCATAATTATACCTCTGCAGGCTGTACTAAGTCACCAGTGCAATAAAAAAAAACCAAAAAAAAAACCCACTACAGCCTGCATATGTACTGCAAAAGAAGTCACACTGCATTCAAGACTTGAGACTTCAAAACACACACCAAAAACATTAAATAAATAAAACTAAAACAGACATGCCTGCACGCTCATACTCACATCACAAATCAACCAGCCAAGTTCGCATACATGCACACATCTTTGAACACTAATCCATTCTGAACACACACACACACACACACACAAACTTACACACACACATGCCTCCACCCTCCCTCCACACCCACCTGTTGAAGCGGTGCCACCACCGTCCCTGAACCACTCTGAACAGGAAAGCCAGCGCCGGAATCCAACCCCCCAGCACGCTGATGAGGTCTGTTGCCAGGGCCCACAGTGGCGGATGCCTCCATCCTGACCCCCTGCTGAGGGACCTGCCTGACCAGAACAAAGTCCCCCTGCCTCTTCCCCCCAACAAACTCCATCCCTTGTTGCGCCCTCCCCCCTGGGCCCAGGCGAGGAGGCCTTGCAAACATGGGGGGCTGCTGTCCGGAGGAGTGGTTGGGGGGTAAGGGACCCACCATTGACACGTTCATCTGAGGCGCGGCCATCACTGGCGTCTGCTCCATCACCAGAGGAGGAGGAGGAGAATGTCCCAGAAGACCCTTCTGATGAGAAGGAATGACGCCCACACCCACCGCCTCCTGCTGCAGCACAAACTGCTGTGGACCCAACATGTACTGCACAGGGCCGGGACCTGGTGCTGAAACCTGAGGCACAAACATCATGCTGTTCGGAACAGTGGAGGAAGGGAGAGGAGGAGGAGGAGGGAGGAGGTGGGAGCCCAAGGCAATGGAGGTGACGGGGGTGAAGGTGACGGGCCCCATATACACTGGGCTGGCCACGTGCTGCATCGACTGCCCCATTGCTGCATTTTCCACATTATCACAGTCTTCGGGCCCCGGACAGTCCACCAGAACATCACCGGACAGGTCCTGCAGGCCTGACATTTCCACAACAGGCTGGATGTGATGACACTGATCCATTGCACCACTGAGACCCGTGACCCCTGCCCCTTGACCCACGAACGGCTGGCCCTGACCTTGGAAAGCAGGGTTCTGAAGGAAATGACCCTGGAAAGCCTGCTGCCCTGAGGAGTCTGTGTAGGGAGCAGAGGAAGCCAGGTCCATGGGACTGGGACAGGAACCCTCGGGGGGAAACCTCTGAGGGCTTACTGGCCCCACAGGGTAGGGGTGGGCTGGATGCATCTGCGCCGTGCCGGGGAAAGAGAAGGTGGGAGGGGGTGGTAGTTGGCCTCTCCAGTTCGGATCCATGTCTCATCACATGTGTCATCCATCTGTTCACACGTGAATGCAAAATTCACAAGTACATGACCAAAAAAAAAAAAAAAAGGAGAAGAAAAAGAATATCAACAAAAATCACACTTATATATTTAGTCAAGATATTAAAGACAGCTAAATCATAAATGAAAAAATAAACAACCACACAACAACAAAAAAATTACACAGAATATCTCAAATACCATGGGGTTTATATTAGTATCGTTATCCGAGTCTGAAACACAATGAATTACAATGTTATCTAATAATAAAAATGTCATTCTGAATCTGTAGAACATGTTAAGTATCAATTAGTATGATACTGTGCACAATATTGACCCCTTGCACCATATGTCATTCTTTACATGTCATTATATTCAAATCTGATCAGTTTATGGCAAATTTGCTTCACTTTATGATCTTGTGTATGTACGTGCAAATATACTTGTGTGTGTGTGTGTGTGTGTGTGTGTGTGTGTGTGTGTGTGTGTGTGTGTGTGTGTGTGTTTGAAATGAATATAACCGAGTGCCTGGGAGGGTGTGATATGATAATCACAAGAAACCTCTTCGATATAATGGTTAGAAGCTGAAGCAATCAAAAGTCTGCATACATGCTTAGTAACTACAATTATTGGAAATTTATGTTCAGAGCAATAAAGTCTGCATACATGCTTAGTAACTACAATTGTTGGAAAGTTATGTTCAGAGCAATAAAGTCTGCAAACATGCTTAGTAACTACAATTATTGGAAATTTATGTTCAGAGCAATAAAGTCTCCATACATGCTTAGTAACTACAATTATTGGAAAGTTATGTTCAGAGCAATGAAGCACACTAACATATTGTTATAAATGATAAAGCATGTGGCAGGCTCTCAATGGCTCAGCAGCAGGAATCTGCTTTAATTTTTCCAAAGCAGATGTAGTTTTGATGCTGTGATATATTAATACTGCTGATGTCAGTGATGAAGCAAGCTTACAATTTCAGTTCTAGACACACAGATAGAATAAACTGCTTAGTTTGGCAATTGCATAAACACCAAAAATAGAACTAAAATAAAATTTGCATTAAAAAAGAAAGTGCCTACATTTTTGCATGAATTCATCTTGTTCAAGTATAGTTAACTCAACATTTAAAAAAATCTGAGGGTGACACCACAGCTTGCGGTAATTGCTATTTTTCCCTATTTAAAAAAAAACCCAACTGAACAACAATGTAAGTTAATATGAACAGACACTTCAGTTTATTTTCAGTTCTACTTTCAGTTTGCATACAAAGGTGCATACCATTTACCTCAATTCCACTTACAGTCTCAGAACAAGTCAGTTCTACTTTCAGTTTGCATACAAATGTGCACACCATTTCCCTCAATTCCACTTACAGTCTCAGAACAAGTCAGTTCTACTTTCAGGTTGCATACAAAGGTGAACACTATTTGTCTCAATTCCACTTACAGTCTCAGAACAAGTCAGTTCTACTTTCAGTTTGCATACAAAGGTCCACACCATTTGCTTCAATTCCACTTACAGTTTCAGAACAAGGGCAAACTATTCTTTTTCATAGTTCAATCACAATATGATACACAGGGTTATCCACCTTACACAATATATTTGTCCGAAGGCAGTGAGCCCTCTTTGAGAAACTGAAACTGATCAGGATTATGCAAAAAAAACACCCTGCAAAATTCAATTTGAAAGAACAGGATGCACAGACCAATGCATGCACAAATGCTATCATAATTTGTAGATTTTTTCTTCTTCCAGCATGTGACAACAGTCAATCAAATGTATATTTTCCACTGTGCGATGTATTGCTCCCACAACTTTTTTTCTTCCTGCTGTATATAAACATGACCTATATTGACACCCTGCCACCTTCTAAAAATCTCACAAAAATACAACAAAACTTTACAACAAAACACACACATTTGCATATGTGCAACACTAATACTTTTATTGCATGTTAACCTTGGCATGCAAATCATACAAACATGTTTTAAGCTTTTTTTTTTTAAGGGGGGGGGGGGGGGTCATTATATTTTTTTCATTCATGTATTTTATTTTTGAAGGCCTAAGCCGTTTCTTGTTGCTCATGATACTGTGAACTTAAAATGACAAGGATGCATTGACCAATGCATGCATAAATGCTGTCACAACTTGTAAAATTCTTCTCTCTTCTTCTTCAGTAGATGATACCAACCGAATGGCTTCAGTTTTATGGACTACGTACTGTGTAATGTTTTGCTCGTATAACTTTTTTTTTCTTCCTGTTGTTTGTAAACATGACCTATTTTAACGCCCTGCACCCTTCCAAAGTCTCGCCAAGAAATTTTGATTGCAACAAAACTCGCGCATTTGCAAATTTGCAGCAATATAATTAGTCACGTTCCAAGCAAACGGACAATATATGAAATACTTACAAAGCATCCACAAAACGCATATATTTCGATAACCAGTTGCAACAATCCAGCTGCTGGGAGTCAAGCCGGAAGTGACTCGAAAATCTACAAACCGAAACCCCTGTCGGTCAAACTTGAAGGGATCGGCCAAACAGCCCAATGAGAAAGTAGCCTTCTTTCCGCATTCAAAGAGGGCTTCGCGTCATTTCGTTGCTAATGCTCTAAAAATGCCAAGTGAACTCTGAAACCCCAATGCTTTCGCCACATCACCATTAATGATCGACAGAAATAGGTTTACAATAATAATAATAATGTACATATATAGAGCGCCCTTTTTCTCCAAGAGCTCAGGGTGCATTGCATGAAAGCCGGAAAAATATTTCTGACAAATTACAAAAATCATTCATGATCACTCTTTCGCAAAACCCCTCCTCCCCGCACTTTCTCTTTCCCAATCTTCATGCATCCAAAGTGAGCTGACATGGGTGTTGTTGGAGAACAAGGAAGCTGAGAGTGCTTACTAGATACGGTTTTAAAAAGATGAGTTTTTAGTGATGAGCGAAAAGCAGAGATAGAATCAGTTGCACGTACATGATGAGGAAGGCTGTTCTATATGTGAAGAGCAACAAAGAAGAAAGAACGTTCACCATAGGTTATTGTATTGACACGATGAATTTTCAAAAGGTAACAGTCAGAGGGAGAGCGAAGATTTCTTGACGGGGAGTGTGAATACTGATAAGGTCAGAAAGATCATATGCCGGTATGTATATGTCCTGCGAAGTGGAACTGAAGCAGAATAGCATAGACACGCAACTTTGTATTTAATGGCATGCCATTATTATCACACATGGATATTAATCATCTGTATGCCAAGTGGCAGCATGGCTTTGGAAGCAAAAGGCCTTAATTGTGTCACGGAGCTCTTGGACTGAGGTAATGGGAGAGATTACTAACTTGGTCAGTTACTTGACGTTTGTGAACTGAACCCATATGATTTATTTAGACTTTCCTAAAGCTTTCGACAGTGTACTACACGAAAAATTGTTAAAGAAACAAGAAGCTTATGGTATAATCGGTAGATAACACAAATGGACAACACTTCGTTTCTCTCTCTCTCTCTCTCTCTTATTTATTTATTTTTTTTTTTTTAAATTTTACAGGAAGAACCTTCCGGCAGTGAAAAGTCAGAGCTCAGTTTGTGATGAGAACTCATCACCGGTTCGTAGTCAGTGGAACTGATCAGGCAGGGAAGCCGGTATTCTAGGCCCCTGTTGTCACGTCTTTATAAATGACCTTGTGCAGAGTGTGTACGATCATCTTGTCAAAAAAACAAACAAAACAAAACAAAAAACAAAAACAAAAATCAGTTGCTGACAATACCAAAATATATAATGAGACATAGAACAGTGAAATTCTACTGAGTTGCAACAAGATGTAGCTTAACTCCATGCTAGGACAGAGAACCGTGAATAGAATCAGTATTTCAATGTTGACAAATGTGAAGTGATGCAGGCTGGCAGAAGAAATCAACTGAAACCGACAAAACACACATGATACTAGTAATGCAACTGAATAACGCCGTACAAACTGAACAGAGTTAAATCATTAATTAAAAAAGACCTGGAGTCACTTCAGTTTGACAGAAATATTTCCCGGGCTTTGACATGCACATTTAGGACTGCATAGATAACGCAAACCAAATTGTACTGAGTGGAATTAGTGACTCAGTGATGTGTGAGATAACTACTGATGTGCAATGACTGCAAAGGAATCCCGTGATATAAATTTTCCTCGTTGTTTGCAGTATAGTTTGCACTTGGCAGAGTCAGAAATAGTATGTGTTCGTTCTTAACGGTTTGTTTTTTGCAATAGTTTTGAGGACACTGAAATCCAAGGGAGAAGAAAAGTTGGGGTATGGTTCACGGACTTAAAAAGTCCGTGGGTAGGGTTGGGTTTAGAGTTGCCGTTCTTGCCTCAGTTCAGTCCCTTCGTCTCATTTTTTCAGTTTGGACGAAAGCCAGTTATTCGGGAGAAAAACAAAACAAAACAAAACAAATATAGTTTTTCGTTTATTCATTTATAGTCTGTTCATCTAAGATAATTATATTAGACTGAAACAAATATAGAAAGACGGTAAACGTGCCCACTTTGCTCTGTTACCACTTGAAATAAAGATCAGGTCACCACTTGTCTGATCTATCGTGAACGTGATTTTGAGGCAGTAATCAAGAAAGTGTGTTCGTGTGTTTCGGTCAGTGTGTGCCAGTACTGACATAAGCTTCTTGTTTTTCAGTCTCACTGACTGACCTGGGCTGGCAGAATTTAAGAAAGCTGAAGCCAGACAGGTGTCTGCTTTCACTGACTGAGTTTTTGTGGTCGCAACTGAACGGCTGCCGCCAGGCGTTCAATTGCACTGGCTACTGTAACGACAGAGGATGACTCGGAGGCATCTCAAAAAGCCTCAGCATAAGGCAAACCTATATACTCACTTCCGTGAGTTCTCACAGTGACATACTGTATTCAGTGCTACTGCGGTTCAGTCAAAGAAAACTGAGAAACAGAAACAGTTAATATATTTAGATCATTAATCATGTGTAATATATAGATGTGCGCATCGCTACTACTGACTAATTTCAGCAGTTCTAGAAAGTTCGTAACTGAATTTGTCTTTGTCAATCTCGGTTTGACAACTTCGACAGTATAATGAACTTAGAAACAGTCTAGTATGGACATGATGTGAATATTTACACACACAATTGTATTAAAAAAAGGAAGTAAGAAAAAAAAAAGATGCCGGGAAGTGTAAATGCCTGCTTCAAGAATCTGTAGACCTATCCATATCCACCCATATGTCAAAAGTTTTCAAATACAAAGTTCACAAGTTGAAGATTTTTACAAGGGCGCCTTCACACTGAGAAAAAGAAGTTATACTCCAGGTTAAAGTTTATTTTATATATTACAGTGAACCTAGGTATATTGATTGTACACATTATTTTTTTTTGCTGTAGTCATTCTTCTCACTCAGTGCTACTTAAAAAAATACCCCCTTCCCCCCTCCCCCCTTCCAACCCCCCCCCCCCCCCCCACAACAACAACAACACAACAACAACAACACCAAATGTATAGTTGACTGAGGTATGAGAGAAACTATACCGGCTGAAAGACTGCCGGCAAAGCAAATCC
Organism: Babylonia areolata; assembly: GCF_041734735.1. Taxonomy (NCBI): domain Eukaryota; kingdom Metazoa; phylum Mollusca; class Gastropoda; order Neogastropoda; family Buccinidae; genus Babylonia; species Babylonia areolata. The sequence goes on along the minus strand of NC_134910.1, from coordinate 13,723,568 downwards.
CGTGATATAGTTTTGCCTCGTTGTTTGTAGAATTTGCACTTGGCAGAATCAGAAACAGTATGTGTTCGTTCTTTTCTTTGTCTTTTGCAACAGTTTTGAGAACGCAAATCCCAGCCGGGAGGAGAAAAGGTAGGGTATAGTTCACGGACTTAAAAAGTCCGTGGGTAGGGGTGGGTTTGACACACACCGACAGATAAGCCTGCCTGCCTGCTCATCCGTCGGACCGAGGGGAGACTATCAGGGGTGGGTTTAGAGTTGCCGTTCTTGTCACAGTTCAGTCCCTTTGTTCCATTTTTCGGTTTGGACGAGAGCCAGTTATTGGGAGAAAAACAAAACAAACCAAACGAAAACAAACATAGAAAGACGGTAAACGTGCCTGCTTTGCTCAGTCTGTTACCCTTTGAAATAAGAATGGTCACCAGTCTCTGATCTCTCGTGAACGTGATACTGAGGCAGTAATAAATGAGAAAGTGAGTTTGCGCGTTTCGGTCAGCCGGTGTGTGCCAGCTCCCAGTCAGTTCTTGTTTTACAGTCTCACTGACTGACCTGAGCTGGCAGAATTTAAGAAAGTTGAAGCCAGACAGGTGTCCGCTTTCCCTGACTCCCTGTTGCTGCGTTGCACTGACGACTGAGGATGAGGCATCTCTAAAAGTCAGCATTAGGCCTATATACTCACTACCGCGATTCTACTGTTCACTGAGTCACTGACTGACGCCGGAGAAGAAACGGAAACAGTTTAGATCAGTAATGTAATATATAAATAAAACATAATGCATTTCATTAGACCCGGCGTCAGTACAGGCAACTTTCAATCTGACTGAGACTTTGCCCGGCTTGGAATCAGCCCGGTCCCGTAGGTCTGTCTCACGGTTCTCAGTGAAGTCTAACTTGAACCTGACGTGACACTGAGTCACCCAGTTCACTGAGTTGTGCATGGTGCGCGGGGGTCAAGTTAATTAAGAATGTCAGGTTCAACAGATAATTTTTCCCGATCTCCCAGGTCACCAGATCATTGTGTAGACTTGCTAGTGGATTACTGATGGAAACTCGCAGAATACTCAGTTAAATAACCAAATGATGAAGATGCATACCCCGGCCGAAATCCGGCGGGGAGTGCAGCTGCTACGGCCGGCGGCAGTACTTAGCCGGTTGAAAACCGCGGCCGGCCGCGACTATGGTCATGCGCGTAAAATCCCAGTCACTGTACACTGATGTCAGGAGAGCTCTGTGCACGTGCGTGCGTGTGTGCGTGTGCTGTGTTTGTGTGTGTGTGTGTCAGTGTGTGTGCCGGTGTGTGTGTGTGTGTGTGTGTGTGTGTGTGTGTGTCACGGTGTGTGTGTGTGTGTGTGTACTGAGAAGATGAGGTATGTGTGTGTATGCATGTCTACACTGTGGGAGCAACGGCATATTTGAACGTGCGGGTGCCGGTGCATATATGTATTTGTACATCTGTGTGGGGGTGGGTGGGGGTGGGGGATATGGGCGTATGTGTGTGTGCTTGTACAACTGAGTAAGTCAGTGTGTGTGTGTGTGTGTGTGTGTGTGTGTGTGTGTGTGTGTGTGTGTGTGTGTGTGTGTGTGTGTGTGTGTGTGTATGCGGGTGTGGGTATGGGTGTGTGTGCCGTGTGCCGTGGAAGCTGCGATACGTAGCCTAGAAATGACTCGGAGCGTGTGGAGGAGGGGGGGGGGGCGTGCAGGGTAATTGTGTGTGTGTGTGTGTGTGTGTGTGTGTGTGTGTTGGGACTCATGTACCGTACATGAGTTTATGTGTATTTGATTGTGCTTTCATATCTGTGAAACTGCATGTTTGTTGCATATCTGTTATGCATGTGTGTGTGTGAATGTGTGTCTGCACTGATGTTTTACTCGTGACATTTATTTGCTTATTTATCATCATTGTTGTCTTTTTTTGTGTACACATAGAGCCGGCTGACTCGACTTCATCAAGATTTTGCGCCTTATAGATATAATTTTAGTAGTATTTTTATGCATTTATCTATTTTTTATTTTTTTTTTATTTACTTATTAATTTATTTTTTATTTTTGTCATTTTATTTTATTTTTATTTTATTTTTATTTTATTTCATTTTTTTCTCAATGAGGCCTGACTAAGCGCATTGGGTTACGCTGCTGGTCAGGGCATCTGATTGGCAGATGTGGTGTAGCATATATGGATTTGACCGAACGCAGTGACGCCTCCTTGAGCTTCCGTTCTGATACTGATACTGATACTGATACTGCTGTACGAGTGAAGGTGGAGTTCAGACCACCGGCTGAGGACTGAAGAAGAAGGTCAGGCAAAATAAAGCACTGAGAATCAGAACTGACACGACCCACATGCTACGCGGAACGCACGGCAGCCACGGCGGAGTCTCATCAGTCCGGGCTGAGGCTACCGAAACATTGGACAGTCATTCTGACGTGGCCCCGGCATTCAGTGACGCCGCTACTGATAACCGGTACTAAGGCGGTAACTGAACTCACTGAATGACAGGAAATACTTGTTCGGCTCTCCGCGGCGCTTAAACTATGTAGTTATTATAAACTGAACCAGGAACCCGGCTGTTGAGGCGGAGACTGAGGCGGAGTACCGTCTGTGTTATTAGCACACCGTCCCAGTGCTGGGCTTTCCTGTTATGTCTCACAATCCCACGAAGTACACTTTCTTCAGTACAGTCACATGTCACGTGTTTCAGTTCTCGTAAATGCGGCGAGCGGACTGAGAACTAAGGCATCGCTTACACCGGCTGCCAGTGAGGGAGCTCGTCAGGTTGTTTGAAAGCAGTGTCACAGAAGTACTATGGGCATGATGTCAGAGAAAGCCGGTCGGGATAAACAATGCGACTGGGGACGGCCACTGTGATCGCGTTCCACTCATTATTACGTGCCGCCAGTGAGGGTCCCCGCGTTTTTACTGACGCCGCTCCCAAAGCGAGCTGGCAGCCCGGAACATCGATCGTCTTTTTACCTTGAAAGTTGCTTCGTTTCGACTCAGTAAGCCGTGACTACTGTATTCCCGGCCGACGGACCACTATCACTGGCATCCGACGGATCAGCCGGTCTGGCCCTTGGCCTTCGGTTGAGGCATCACTGAAGTTTGCACTGATGACTGAACTTATTACCGCTATCATGTGGTTGTATGCCGGTGCTGATCAGTCGGGTGCTCAGTTCTTTCGGAAGCTGGCGCCAGTAATAGTTTAACTTGATTCAGTGCCGGTCGGACTAGCACCTTGTCATGTGGACTGCGGACTGCCGTCCGGCCGCCGGCCCGCTTCGGAAATTCGAGTGACACACTGTTCTCACTCCCTCCCCCCCCCACCCCCCACACACTGACTCGGCTTTTCTCTCTCCCCCCGGCCCACCCCTCCGAGTAGTCGTCCCCCTCAGTTGCACCCGCCGCCACCCCCACTCCCCCCACCGGGTTTCACTCACTGAGATAGATCTATAAGTAATAATAATAATAATAATAATGGATACTTATATAGCACACTATCCAGAAATCTGCTCTAAGTGCTTTACAAAAACGCTTTTGATAACATAAAACATTATATCTATGTTACATACACACACCAAAATGTGACCACACACACACACACACACACACACACGCACGCACGCACGCACGCACGCACACACACACACTGCATACATACATTTTAACATACATGTGTATCTAACAGCTACCCTAACACATACACACACATAGGCAGGCACATACTTACATAAACACACGCACACACAATACACATTCATATACATGCATGTAGTTGTGGGCCTGCCACAACTGAACTTATTGCTGAGGGAAAAGGTGAGTTTTGAGACGAGATTTAAAAGATGCGAGGGAATCAGAATGACGGAGGTTATCAGGGAGCTTGTTCCACGTCTTTGGCGATTGAAAAGAAAACGATCTGTGTCCATAGGTCTATAATTATGTCTATGGTTTCACTCCTATTCCCCTTGCCCGCCACCCGGCTGCCACAAGTGATATGCAAGGTTTCCACTTATTTAGTTAATCTTCTACATCAGTCAGCACAACTTTGATTAAAAGTAATAGTCTGAGTCTAAATCAAGGCCAGGCGAGTAGATCGGACGGTCAAGTGGTCGGGTATGGTGTGTTTTGGGTACGGTGCATTTTATGTGTTTTAACATCCTGCATGACTTGTTTTTTGTGTGCAGATTTTGTGAGGGAATAGCCGACCATGATGCCGCTTAGTATCTATTCAGTCACTCACGATCGAAAGGAAAAAGAAAGGGAGATATTAAACAGTTCAAAGGCCTTTGTGGTCGTCTGGAATAAACGCAGTAACAAAAAAATACAATAAAGGAATGACTAAACTGCGTGGGATAACCTGACACCCATTGGTTACCGACTTTGTGCATGACACAACATTTGTTATTGACTAATCTAAAAATACCATTGGGATCGCCCCTTTTCCTCCATTATGCGTCACTTCTGACGTCAACAGTACAGAGCATGTCAGAGTAAAAAACTAGTTTTGTTGAACCAATGGTGAAGCTCTGTCCAGTCACATGACTAGGTGATCACAGGTCCACACATTGACTTTGAGCAGACACACGTAAGCATCGCCTGAGGGTCAGTTGGTCAGAAACCTCGTCACTTCGTGGGCAGAGCGGACGGTAAGTTTACTAACAAAATTGTTTACTAATAAATCGAATTACATTTGACGAATATCTGTACGATGGGAGACAAATAAGTTCAAAATACTTCTGACGACAGTCGACCGCCATCTTGGCTTGTATCTGGAGAAAGAAAACAAATGATTTGCTTGTTAGAACGAGCAGATCTCCACAAACCTGCTTGAGCAATTTTCAATATTCCAGGTCTTTTTGGTGTATATTGTCAGTCAGCTGTGTTTTTCCTTTGTTATAAAAGACTACTAGGTGTGTAGGATTTGTTAATTGTTTTGTGAAAGTGGTAGTAAGTGTAGAAACCTTTCCAAACTATTTTCACCCCAATCAGCTGGCCTCCTTCCAGACTCAGGCGAGAGCTGACCCCGTAGAGATCTAGCCACAACCAGTTCTTTGTTTGGCACGTAAATATGCTAGTTGGAAGGAAAACGATCAAACGCAAATTTGTTTCGTTTACGCTGAACCGTGCCTCGAGAAAGGTGTGGCAGGATTAATAACGTAATAAATACGAAGTACTTCCAAGTACACTGTTGACTGTCGCAAAACACGCTCACCGCAGCTACTAATTTTAGCAGTTCTGGAAGGTTCAATTTGTCTTTGTCATTCTGGGTTGGACAGGAAGAAACGGTCCAGTATGGACATGAGAGTTAATGTTCACATACATGATATTGTATTTAAAAAAAAAAAAGAAAAAAAAAGAAAGGAAAAAAGATGGGAATGTGTGTGCCTGCTTCATAAATCTATAGACCTATCCAAATCCACCTGTATGTCAAAAGTTTTGAAATACAAAGTTTACAAATTGAAGATTTGTACAATGGTGCCTGTACACAAAAAAAGTTATATTCCAGGATAGTTTTATTTATTAACCTCAGTATACACATTTTTGCCATCATTCTTCTCACAATATCACAGAACTTTTCACTTATTGTATGTGTTTTCTTGTAAAAATCCTTCAGTGTTCCTCTTTGTCAGTTACTGGGCCAGTCAAGTTCTTACTTTTAACCAATCTGTTATTGATATTAGTGTTTTATTTAAAGGCAGTCTACAAGTGGCTTGTAAGGAAAAAAATGAGTATTCAAATGTTTGTAGCTGATTTCTTCTTTTCGTTCCCAACCCTGAACTCCTGCTCCACCCCCAAAGTTAAGATTAAACAATGGTGTGCTTTGTTCCTTTTTGTATCACTGAGCATGTGTGTGTAATATGTGAATTTTGTGTGCGTGCGTGTGTGTGTGTGTGTGTGTGTGTGTGTGTGTGAGAGAGAGAGAGAGAGAGAGAGAGAGAGAGTGAGAGTGTGTGTGTGTGTGTGTGTGTGTGAAGTGATATTTATTTATGAACTTGTGTACAACATCCTGCAGAATCTCAGAAAGAAAGAATAGGTTCACCAGTTACTATTTCTACAACACAAGTGTGTTATGGTTCTCTTCTTACAAAGCAAAAATCAATTGAAAATTCTGAAATGTTGACTTTACCATAGATTGTGGTGATAGAAATTAGAATCATTATAACATGAATCCTAGTATGTCTTCAACTTTTCTTTAAAATGTATTCTGAGCACAAAATTCATGCAGTTGTTCCTTGCTAATCTCATTCGTTGTGTCTTTTTGTTTCCTGTGGCATAATGTAAACTAGTTAGATTTAGAATGACCAATCACTTGTGAAATGTGTACGCATTCTGGCACACATGCATGTGTTTGAACAAGTTTAGTCACAAAGCATGCCCCTGTGCACTTGGTTGTCTATTTTTTTGTCATTGTCTTAGCTTTCCACAGGCTGTATAGCCATTCCCCTTCCATTTTTTGTTAGGTTTTTTTCACTATTGGGGTGTTGGCTTCTAACCTAATTGGGTTTGGCTGCCATCTGTCATGCCAGTTTCCTGGCCTTTAACTCATCTGTTTTACCACAGATTTGAGCTCTGGTTTTGGTTTCTGTAACAAAAAATGAAGTAAAAATTTTTTTTTTTTTTTTTATAGGATAGCATTGTCAGCCCTGTGCCTGACTCCTTAACTTTGAGGATCTGATCACCATTTTTGTTTTTTACCCTTCGACCTGTCTGGCTTAGGACACACACACACACACACGCACACGCATACACACACACACACACACACACACACACACACACACACACACACACACATGCACAAATTGGAGGCGAATGGGAAGCTTTAGGTTTAAAGTATTGTTTTTTCAGTGAATTTCTTAAACTGACTGGATAAAGAAGACTGGAAAATATTCACGCTTATTTGAGAATATCCATTCTTTTCTTGTCTGGGCTCAAGTGTCTAATCTCAAAAGAGGAGGTAGACCAACACAGGGAAATCTCCATCTGTTATATGATCATATTGATAATAATGTGAAAGCTTTTGCTCAGTGTAACTGAAAAATTATACACTGTTGATCCAGTTTTTATGTGCAGTGATAAGGTTCATTTTTCATCAAGGACAAGATTGATGCTTTGGTCTGCCATTTAAAAATGTCTGCTCTTTGCACATGTGTAGTTTATTTGCTGACAGCAGCCTTCTTGGTGAGTGTTAAATCAGCATGCACACCAATGTATTTTGGAGGTTTGCTGTTTGAACCAGGAATTGAAATTGTTTGTATGCCCACTTTTGCTGCACCAGTACTATTTAGTGTTTGTTCAATGAAAAGTACAAAACCGGTCAACTAATGATGGCATCTCAAGAAAAGGTTTGTCCATCAGACTTCTTGAATTCAGCTTCTTGTGGCACTTCAACTAAACTTACTGCAGAATTGAAAGAACTGATAGAGGAAAATAAGAAAGATTGCTAGCATCAAATGCTGTGATGACACCTGGGAAATGAAGTTTTGTGGTTCATTTTTGAGATTAATATTTTCAAGATGGCATAAAGATAGGCTACAGCATCAGCAAAGATTCTGGCAAAGAGTGGACAGGGCATTTAAACAAATCTGAAATACTTTTGCATCTATAATGAGCTTTAATAGTTTCTTGATGATTTGTTATTTGTCACATGTTATATATCAGTTTGTTGCCTTTTCTGCTTGATGACAATTTATAGACTTGTGGAGAGAGAGAGAGAGAGAGAGAGAGAGAGAGAGAGAGAGAGAGAGAGAGAATGTGTAAGGCTTTGAATAGTATGTAAAAAACCCAAAAAAAACTGTCCGATTGTGCGGGACAACTAAACCTTCAGCAGACAAATGGAAACTCTCCACTTGTCCGGTAGGCAACAGAACTTTGATTGTTGATTAAAGGGTGACTAAGCAGTTAGCTTCAGTGCAGACCAGTTTGCACATCCCCCCTCTTTTCACCCACCCCCCTCACCCCTTGCAAGCCCCTTCCGCTCACCTCTTCCCCAAATCTCTCACCTCATTCCTGGTTTTTCTGAGAATGGAGTGCCAGCTAAGTGCAGTCTCACTCTCACTGGCACAAGGCATGCTTCATAAATAAAATGTGTCTGCACAGAAACAATGGATCTGCTCCCTTTGTTTCTCCCTCCTGGGGAGAGTGTTACATATGTGCAAAGCATGCTGTTGTTGATGTGTTTTTCATCTTTGGCCTTGGAAATCTGAATATTTTGTCACATAGGCCAGAACATGTCAAGTGTTGGAGTTTCAGTTTTCCACCTCTGGAACTGGAATTCAGAAGCCTTTAAGCCTTTAATGAAGAAATTATTAGAAAGGAAGAAAACAAAGAAAAAGACTTTCAGGAATTGTGGAAGAAAAGCCATCTCAGTGAAGAGAAGAACATGCACTTTCAGTGGTGTGGCGTTCATTGCAGGCTGTCCATCTTTCAGATACAATATGGTTCTGTCATTGTGCACCAAAAAACATTCAACTTATGTTAAAAGTGTGTAAAGACAGTGTCCTTTATTTCACATGGTAAAAAGACGGATGGGCAGGTAAGGAATAAAGCTGCTTCATCAAGTTCATACCAGTGCTCCATGTCATATCTGCTTATTTGTCATTTTACAACTGGTACATAGTAGATAAATAACTGTCTCTTTGTTTAGAGAGTAAGTTGAAAATAATAAACATTTGGGGGAGAAGTAGATTATTTTTCTACTTGTCCTCAAGACGACTAAAAATTAGCTTGGAATTTTTAGCCATGTGCTGTGTGAGTGTGTGTGTGTGTGTGTGTGTGTGTGAAGAATGACTTAATTCTAAATTTGTTTTTGAGATTTGTGGTATATGTGTGTGTCTTTGTCTGTGTGAGTATGTGTGTGTAAATGTACATGTACATATATATCTAGTGTAAATTATATTGTTGTCCACCTGATCCGACACACCTGGAAGTTTGGAATGTTGGTCGGATTACCCTTAGAAATTAGATACTCTGAGAAGAGAATTTGGAGAACATTTGCTGTTTTCTTCTTCTCCAGTTCTTAATCTGAAAATTGTAGGCTTGTCTCATAAATATCAGAGAATGTAATTTGAATTTGGTAGATTTTGATTATGTGGTTACTTTCCTGACCCTGTTCCCTGTTGTTCTGGAAAATACTGTTTCTAAAGACTTTAAGTTTATTTCTACTGCTACATTTCAGTTTGACAATATAGACAGAGGAGTGAATAGGGTATGTTGTTGTGTAAGAAATAATTTATTTTTGTTAATGATATTATTGTTATTAATTGTAAATACCCTTTTAAAAATTTTTATAATTCGAAACTCCTTGTATTGATATATGATCTTTATGCCAAGCTTTTTCAAAATGGTTTAAGGGGAAGTCTCTATAATTTCCTGTGTCATTAGATTGTAGCTTATGGCATTGTCTGATTTCAGAATAGTTTTCACAGCTGGGAAGAGCATTTACATACAAATACAAGCACCTCAAATAATTATTATATTTGAAATAGGCAAAATGACAAAAAAGCAGCAAGTCAGTCATTTGTAGCAGAGGGTGACTGAGTAACTTGTCTTATTTTGGCTTGCAGTCTATACAGGCTGAGAAAAGAGCTATATTGTATCATAATGTTTTTTGAGAAAAGAGCTATATTGTATCGTAATTTTTTTTCAACAGAATTATAAAAGAGATTAGATATAAGCAAACCTAATGTAAAAAATGACAAGTCGTAGTCATTGTGTTTTCATGTCTTGCCCCGACAGCAGTATGGAGTTCTTTTCTTTAACGCAGGAAGTGTTTCTCTAACAGGGAAACGATGAGGAAGGGAAACTGATAAAAATCTTGCTTGGCCTTCTATCTTTTCCTCTCTTTTTAGTTTTTATCAGCTGATGGAAATCAAAAATGAATAGTGGTGAAACAGCAGCGTGGGAATGCTTGTGCTTAGGTTTTAACTTGTTTGTTTCTCCTGCTGGTAGATCTGCATTGCACAGTTTCTATTCATTGATCGTCATGGAGCTGGTTTACAATTTTCAGATATCCAGTACATGAACTCCGAGGTGACTAAAAAAAAAAGTGGATAAAATGCCAGTGACAGCACTGACCTTCAACACGCATCACCCCCTCCTCCGCCCCCCCCCAAAAGTGAATGAATATTTGTCCATATGATCTAATCAGAAACATGATATGGTTTTACGTATGTTGAAGTAAATGATTGTTTGAAAGATAGTTTGGGAACCTTAGTTCAGCTGTTGTGCGAAACATTCTGAATTATTCTTTCTCATTATAGAAGTCATTTTGTCTACAATGATGTACAGATCCAGGATGTTGTTGTGGATTTGGTGTAATGTGCTGGAAGTGTGTTACTCTGTGTGGGTGTGTGCACACATACTTACTGAAATTATTCTTTCTTTCTTATACTTTTAGTTTAACACCTATGGTAATGTGATCGTTTATTTATTTATTTGCTTTATTTTGCAGGGCCGTATCACGTCTGTACTGAGACGAGAATCGAGAAATGGCTTCCAATGGTAACGACAATATACCGCAGAGTAGAATGTGCAAGAACGGGTGCGGGTTTTATGGGTCTTCACAGTTTGAGTATTTGTGCTCGCAGTGCTACAAAGAGTCTGTTAAGCGGAAGAATGCGTCACCCGTCAGTGGACGGTTGAGCCCTACTGTAGCCTCTGCCAGCCTGGCAGAAGAAAAAGTGGACAGCATGACTACTTCTTTGGCTCAGACCAAGCTGGGTAGGTGGAAGTTTTTCTCTGTGTGTGACTTGTTATTGTTTTTGTTGTTTCATTAAAGCAATGGTGAGAGCACTGGCATTTTGATGAATGATATATATTTTTTTTAAGATTTGTTAAATTTTTTTTCCTGTGGTGGGCTTTTAAGTACATGACCGTTTTTACCCCGCCATGTAGGCAGCCATTCTCCATTTTCGGGGGTGTTGAGAGACAAATCCAAGTGCTTTCACACCAGTCGTGCACAGCTGTGATTCAGAGGGATGAAAAAGATGAAACAGCAACATCCAAGACTGACTTGAGACAGCTGAATTTTGAAGCTGACAACTGGTGTCTCAAAGCCCTATAACAAGGAAGTTTTAGTTTGTTGGAGCTTTCAATTACAAAAAACTTGTTTGAGTCCGGTACTGAAAACATTCCTCTTGACTTCCAAGTAAAGATTCCTTTCTTGTGTTGCTAAAAATATTCCTCAAGTTTGTTCATGGGTTGGCAGTCTGAATAAATTAATGTAATTAGTCGGTCGGCTCAGCTCAGCTTTCTCGTTTTCTTGATTTTGAACGTAGGCATGTGCATACAGGTCTTTTGCAGACAGCAGAGTCAGGCGGATCAACAGAGTGACAAGAACATGGATTGCACTTAGAGATGTGTGCACATGCACACATAAATGCTTTCAGTTACACACACATGCAGGCACACATACACACATATGTGCTGGCACATGCACACACAACTGCTCACATACGCACACACACTGAGAGAAACTATGTTACATATTCTGGTTGAACTGACAAAGAAGCAAATTTCAGTTCAGTGATGACCAACAGAATCCGAAAGATTGTGACGTGACATTTGTCCTGTTCAGCTGTAAAATGATAACCAAGTACATTGTGAGCCCTTTATCTTATCTGCGTCAGATGCCTGACACCTTTGTGCGCTGCTGTGCGTGCATGCTTGTCAGCTTTCACGGCTGGTTCATTTTTGAGACTTTGTCCAACAACGTTCAGTGTTCATCACTTCATGTGCATATATAACATTTTGATTGTATATTTTCTTTTTAGAATTGAGTGTCCCTTTGACCTACCCCCCCCCCCCCCCCCACACACACACACACCCCATGGCCCTTAAAATTTGAGATTCTTGAATGAACATTTTAGGGTAATGGTGAACTGAAAGTTATAAAAATCTTAGTTGTGAATGCTTTACGTTCATAAAAAAATGAAACTTTGAGCTTGACCTGCATAAAAGTCTGAGAGTTGAACTTAAAATTTTTTTTTATGATACATTTGTCACCTCTGGTTATGCTGTATAAAGAACAATGGGTTTTTGTTATAGTTTAGTCAGCTCTTGCTTAAAGACCGGACTTAAAAATCAGTATCATTGTAGGTTAATGGAGATGTTTATCTGATCTTTCAGGTGTGCAGTCATGGCAGTAACTTGCTCTCCTTGTGTGCATTCCAGCATAGATGATCAGGTACAGATGTTGGAAGTTCCCATATGATACTCCTTGCCAGTGTTCGGTGGGTTGTGATGGAAACATGAACATACCCAGCATGCACGCCCTTGAAAACAAGAGCGCAACTGCCACAAAATGCAGGGTAGTGTCAGTAATGTAGCTGGTGGATTTGAGTGAATGTGGGAGCTGAATCCAGTAAATACACAGTGAAAGGGGAAAAAAAGATTAAGATTCTGAAACTGTATATTATACATTGTTTTCAATTGTTTACAGATGAGGGATCATCGGCGAAAAACCTAGAGACAGCCAGTCCTACAGTACCTGTTGCTACAGCAACTCAAGACAAAGATGCAGCTGGCAGTGAAGAGGGTGCCACAGGTAAGCACTGAATGATGGGGGTTGCAGAGGGGTGACAGTGAAAGGCAGTTTGGTATGGGTCATCATCTCTTGTGTTGGCCAGGTTCTGACGAGGAATATAATTTCTGTTGCTTTTTTTGTTTTGTTTTTGTGACAGTGTGCAAATGGGGTTGGGTTTGTAACAGGTTGTTGTTTTTTCTTTTTTGAAGGGGTGCACATTGCAACAGTGCAGTCCATGCCCCCTCCTCCCCCTTAAATTTTTTTAATTTTTATAAATAAATATTTTATTGATGATAATGTCTTCAATTTTAAGTATATTTTTCTATCAAAGTTGATTTTTCTGAAGAATTTTGCCAGGGACAACCCCTTCGTTGATGTGGGTTTCTGAATGTGAGCTAAGTGCATGCTGCATATGGGACCACAGTTTATCTTCTCATCTGAAAGACCAGCATCCAGACCAGCTCTCAAGGTCTAGTTGAGGGGGAGCCCAGAGGGCTTTTAGGGCAGCTGGTATTGTGATGGTTCCCAAAGGCCAACTAGTCCCCAAGGCTGCGGCAGTTACAAGTCAGTGCAGACTTGCCTACTAGTTTGAGAATCGTAGTCCTTCACAGAAAGACTAAGCTCAGTACACGAACTCTCATTGCAGTGGAGAAACCTTTGATCACACAGCTCTCATTTGCTGCTGTTGGCCCGACTGCAAGCTTACGTCAGTTTCAAATATTAGCCCAGTGTTTTGAGCCCGTCGTTCAGAATAGTTGAAATGTTCACAATAGTTAACTGTTGTGGTTAACAACAGGTGGAGTGGAAGTGGATGATGGAGCAAGTGACGGAAATGGAGAAAAGGACAAGAAGAGCAAGAAGAACCGTTGTCACACCTGTCGTAAAAAGGTTGGACTGACAGGTATGTGCTTGAAGAAGAGTGTGTCAAGGTGGAAAGGCCTGTGGGGATTGGCTTAACACATCTCACAGCCAGAATTATATTGGTGCGTTTTGGGAACCCTACTAGGAAAGAAAAAAAAACCACTGAAAAATTATTTATGTATTTATTTATTTTTTAAGGGAAGTTGGGAATGAGGTAAGGAATACTGGGGCATTGTATACATGTCAGGTTGTACAGTATGTAGTGGGGTTTTTTTTGTGTGTATTTTTTTGTATGTGCCTTTTTGTCTTTGGCAGTTGTTGGTTGTAGATAGATCAAGCTTTATTGATACAATTCCGGAAGCCTGCAGTTGGTGGTAACTGTTTTCCACCATCTGTGCTGGCTTTCTGGGCTGCAGGAGATGCAGTTGGTGTTGGAAAGCATTTGAAAATGTTTCAGTTTCTGTTGAATTATTTTTGTGTGCATGTGTATTGCTTTCTGGCATTTATTAGGGTTAAGAACACCTGTTGTATATAATTTTGTGCTTAATGTTTGATAATATTTAGATATTATATTCAGGTTGAGATAAAAAAAAAAATCATTTAAGGAAAAAAAACAAACAAACCACATCTGCAAAGAAATTGACCGAATTGTCAGTGTTGGAAGTACGCCCAAAGTTTGTGCATGGATATAACTGCACTTGTGCCTGATATTCTTTTCCAGGTGCTGTTAAATTTTTTTTCTTTCCTCTGGTCTTATGGGATGATAATGAAGGTGTTTTCAGCCCTGATATGGTCCTGTGTGGTTGGCTGGGCTGTAAGCAACAAAGCTAAGTAGGTGAATAATGAACTGTGTTGGTGATGCAGGGTTCCAGTGCCGCTGTGGGGGACTGTTCTGCAGCTTACACCGGTACTCTGACAAGCACCAGTGTACTTTCGACTACAAAGAGCATGGACAAGAGCAAATACGCAAACACAACCCTGTTGTTGTGGGCTCTAAGGTCCAGAAGATCTAAACGACAGTCCGTGAAACCCCCAACCCCACTCCCACCCCACCCCTCCCCACTCACCCTCACACTCCCTGCTTCCATTTCCCACCACTCCCTGCCCCCCCCCGCCCCCCCGCCCCCAAATCCCTCACATCTCCCTCTCCCTGCCCCCCATTCCCCCGTCATTTGTGGGCGACGTGAGGAGCAGCCAGCCTGGAAGGAGAAGTGAAGTGTCTAGGGGTGTGTGTGTCCATGAAGGAGCCATCATCAGTTTTGTGGGAATTGGGTTGGTGCGCGTAAAAAGCACAGCACAGAATTTCTTTTCCTTTTCTTTTTTTTTTCTTTAGATTTTTTTTTTAACACAAAGAAAATTACATAGTCTGCATGGTTTACGGGTTTTGGTCTGCGGTTTGTTGAGAATTAAATTGGTTTGGCTGTGTGATTTGGGTTCTTATCGCAGCAGGAGATTTTTAGCTGCAGTTTTGAAAACAGGATATAAAAAGAAAAGAAAAGTTGTGGTATATTAATTTTTTTCTTCTGAAAGTATGACCAAAAAAAAAAAGAAAAAAAAAGTGTCTCCATGGGGCACAGGTGTATTGACATTTCTGTGGATGTTGGATTGTGGGAATCGTGCTGTTAGTGTATTACATGGATGATAACCCAGCATGCCATTACTGTAAACTTCATCACAGTTGTTTATTATTGCTTTTATTATCCTGCAATGCTTTCGCCACCAGTAAGGCTGTGGTTGGTCCTCCCAAGATGTCTGTGTTGGCCCATGTGTGGATGATGAGTGTGTGTGTGCATGATGAGTGTGTGTGTGTGTGTGTGTGTGTGTGTGTGTTCATGTGTGTGCGCTGGTGCAAGTGGATGTGTGTGTGTGTTGAGAGATAGAATCACTTGCATGAAATTGTACTCATATATATCTAGCCGTTGTGCATGCGCATACGTGAGAGAAGCGTGAAGAGAAAAACCGTGTAAGGGTTTTTGATTGCCTGTGTGTGATTTTGTGTGTCGGCAGGCGTGTTGCCTGTGTGTGTGTTCCTACATGGAAGGTATCTTATATTTGTCAGTGTGCTTACAGAGATATGTGAAGACTTTGTATCTTTGGGGTAGTGTGATTTGCTGCTCTCATGTCACTGCATTTTATCATTGAACTATATTAGTCTTGGTTTTACAATGTTATTGTCATGGTCCCTTGTTTTTATTTCTTGCGTTGTTTTGGGGGAGTACATGGTTTTGAGGCTGTGGATTTTCTGTTCTGTTCAGACTGCAAGGATAACTGAATAATTTTTGGTGGCTTTTTTTTCTTCTTTTTTTTTCTCTTTTCTTTTTTAAAGCTATGATATTATAACAGGATGGCTTCTTTAGAAATTGTGAGCAGAGGTGAGTGTTGAGATGGTAGGACTTGAGGTTTCTAACAGAGAATCGTATTGAGTGATACCTTGATTACATGGCTTGCGGCTGTTGAGAAAAAAAAGAACAGAAAAAAGCTGTTGATTGCTTTTTGAAATGGTCAGCCTTCAGGAGTGTCTTCACCAGAAAGGTACAGGTTTGAATATTCTGAGGGTGTGGCTTACATTTTCTGAGAGAGAGACATCTCACTGTGGGTTGATTTTCTGGTAGTGGTATGTCTCTGAAACAGGGAAGGATCAATGGATGTGACTGGAGAGGGAATCCAGAAAACTGCGGATGATGTTTATTTTCCTTGGTACAGCTAGGTTTGCAAGAGAGAAACTTCACTTGGCCTGTTGTGATTGGTCAGCTTTTTCCAATTCTGTTTAGGGCAGCATTGTCCTATTCTGATTGGACAGCTGTGTGTTCACATAATTCTGATTGGACAGCTTTGTTGTATTCTGATTGGACAACTTTGTCAAATTCTGATAGGACAGCTCTGAGTAAGGTGAGGAGGGAAGTGTTGAAAGGGAAGTGAGGACACGGCATTTTGACCTGACAGCAGGAATTTGAGTCAGCGACCAGAGACAGCTTGTTGCTAATATACGCATTTGTTTTTCCATACATAGTTATACGGAACTTAATATATGTGTTATGAAAAGTGGTACTTTTGCACCTAATGTGTATATTCATGATTGGTCCTTGTCTGTCTGCTAACGGCATATCCTATCGTTGTAGGTCTGGTCTGTTATACGGCATCACCATTTCTTCTTCATTTTCTAAGTTGTCCTTGAGTGCATTCTGTTTGTAAAGCTGTCTTTTCATCTGTCATCTTTTCAGTCTTCCCATCACGTTTGAAGTGTCAATTCTGTAGATGATTCCAAAGTTGGCAGTGGTGGCAGTGGTGGCATGTTGCAGTATTGGTCACAAACACCCAGTCCCCCACCTTCTCCCCACAAACTGGAACAGTGTATGTCTGATGACTTTTCTCTCTCACATATTCTTACGGGTGTGTGTGTGTGTGTGTGTGTGTGTGTGTGTGTGTGTCCATGAAAGACAATCATAGGTTTCACAAGATCATGTACTGGAGATCTGGAAAAAAAACAATAGAAAGTTCGTTAATTAACAGTTTGCAGTGGGGGTTGAAGGTTAAACATCAGTCGTTGCTACTGGAATTGAGTATATGTAGCTCAGGAATTGGAAGAAAAACAATAGAAAGTTCGTTAATTAACAGTTTGCAGTGGAGGTTGAAGGGTAAAAATCTGTCGTTGCTACGGAATTGAGTATATGCAGCTCAGGAATTGTCCTTGAAAAGTATGCATACTGTGCATGTGCAGATTGATCCTGGAAGGCTCGTTAATCAGTCTCTGCTACGTGAAGTGTGATGCAGTATTATTTGGTTTTCAAGGACAGCTAAAGATACATATGTACCTACAGAGCATACAGGTTTTAGACTTTTCAAAAACCCTCCACAGAGTAAACATCACTTGTGTCTGTTTCCTCCTCACTTGGCAGTTTCTTTTCATTAAAAAACTGGAATGGTCTCTGAGAAATCAAAAGTTTGATTTCTTTAAAAAAAGAAAAAAGAAAAAAAAGAAGCAAAAAAAAAGCTGAGATCTGCTCAAGTAATTTTCATTGAAGGAAAATGTGTCTTGTCTTGTGATCAGGAGTTAACAAGAGAACATGCGTCTATTCTGAAGCCAAAAGGGTTATGGAGAAAAGGACATAAAAGGATTGTGTGAAGAGAATGAATTATATGACTCCTTTTTTTTTTCTTCTTTATTTTAATTTTTTTTTGTATATTTCTGGCCTCTGTGTTAACTTTTTGTTTTCTGTGCACTAGTGTCAGCCACTGTTCATTTTCGCTCTCCATTTTATACAGAATGCACACATTGTCAACTTCTGTTCATGATCATTTCTCTAGTTTGGCAGTAGCTTTTCGTAGAAAAAAAAAGAAGAATAAATAATAAAATAAGATATGCTATTGTACATTTCTTGTTTGAACACATTGATTAATAAACAAAAGAAATCTTTTTTTTTCTCATATTTTCTTACATCTCTGAACGGGCTTTTATGCATATGACATTTTTACTCGTCCACATACTTATCACATAGGCAGCCATATTCGGTTGTTTGACTTTGGTGGTGGGTGTGTTTGTGTTTCCAAAACCCATCAAACATTGACATTGATTATGGGATCTTTACCATGCGTATTAAGAGATTCTGCTGTGTGTACGCATGAAGAGAGTAACAGGTTGGCTGATTTGTTGACCTTGGAGATTGTGAGATTGTATATCTCCACTCTTAATTTACTTTAGACTTATTATCTGAACAAGGACATGCATTCTCAGATTGAAAGTCACAAGGCACTATTTGTAACACTAATTACTTTGTTATCATGCCTAAGTTTAAAAAAATGTTGTTTCATTCATTATTGTATTTACTCAGAGATTCCTTGAAATAAATTTTCTTGATATTATTCGAAAATTTAAGCTATTACATATATATGATTCAGGTGAATATATGTACATGTGTACCATCAGTTCAATCCTGTTAATCAAAGGGATACTGATTTATCTTGCACAGTCACTTGCACTAAATGCCTTGTAAGAACACAATCATTCAAATGTACCTTTCAACTTAATGTGGAAAACAAGCAACCAGTCTACAAAGACAATACATTAATGGGGGGAGATTCTAGCTTTTGATTCTCCTCAGACATGCTGATTCTGGCTGTCATTGTTGTCTTGGATATAAAGCACAGAGTTTCCAGTGGAAAAGCTTTGGAAAGCTGTTAGATTTTGTGCAGGTATCAATGGAGTTTGCCTGAAATGAAGTTTTTGTCACGTGCTGTTAATCCAAGCTGAAGGGATGGCCGTTTCCACACCTTTCCTCTCCTTTTTCTTGCTGTACACGGTGTCTTGTTTTATACTATAGTTGTGAGGGTTTAGTGAGAATCTGCTCTTATCACCTCACACAAACTGCTTAGGGCAAGGCTTCCGATGAGTTTAAAGAAAATCTTTTGATTGGTCCCAGGGACTCCATCATTCTACTGAAGTTCCAGATTATCTTTGAATTCGATCAGCCTAATGCTGCACATTCTGATCAAAAGTGCATTGTCACAGAAACACAAACACACACGCACACACACACACACACACACACACACACACAGAGGCAGGTATATTCATTTTCTGGCAATAATTGTCAAGGTTTCTTTGCGAAGAAATTGCCAAGGGAAACGTAGCAGATAATCCTAGCATTGGACAGAAACCCTTGCACAGGATTTTTCACTCTTTTTTTCTTTTATTTCTTGTTCATCTCTAGATTTCTTAAAAAAAACATTTGGTGAACGATCTGTGTGTCTGTTCCATGTTGAAAGTGTCAGTGAGACGTATTTATCTGTGTGCCACAAGAAGCAATGGAGGGTGTGTGTTTGTTAGGTTCAGGGTCAGCAATCACAAGCCGCCTATTTTCCATCACTCTCCCTCTCTCCCTGCCTGACAGTCCACACTGTCCAGGCAGCAGTTCACCTTTTATAATTTAATTTTTATTTTATTTTATTTTATTTTGTGTGTGTGTGTTGATATTTCTGATTGAAAAAAGGTTTAACCATTTCTTTGTTTTACAGTTTTCTTCTTTTTTTTCTCTCTCTCTCCTTTTAATTTGAAAACTTTTCTTGACCAGATTCCATGAGATCCCAGTTATTTTTTTCTCTCTTTATTTTCTTTATATTAAAAAAAAAAAAAATCATTTTAAAAATTCTTATAACATCTGGGTTGCTGAATGTGAAAGGATAAGTCATTGAAGAACCAAGAAGAGAAAATATCTTGGAACTTATTTGAACAGGGGAACAATGGGTCTTTTATAATGTTTTATCTCTCTCTTTTTTTTTTTTTTTTTTTTTGCTTTTTTTTGTTTTGTTTACATTTGATGTAGTTAGTATACCTGGCTCAGCATGGGGTGTACAAACGGCTCTCCTGTTTTGTTCCGTTTTTTTTTTTCCTTTTTTTTCCTTTTTTTGAAGAATGGGATTGAATGTTTCTGTGAGTAGGACATGGAAGTTTGTTCATTCAGAGAATATCCTCAAACATTGGGTTTGCCCACTGAATAGCTTTATCATCATTATTATTACTTATTCTTTTTAAGATTTTTTTTTTTTTTTAAAGATGTTGCTGTGTTTTTTTGTTTTGAAATTTTTTAAATTTTTATTATATACTATTTTTTGTTCTGATTTTGTAGATGCCACAGCTTACCTATATTCTGGTGGTGATGATGTCATGGATTCACCAGCTCAGTCGGATGAAAGATTTGCCAAAAGTCATTGATATGTCCACCTGTTCAGAAAGAAAAGTACAGACCGAAAGTGATAAACTATGATGCTGATGAAGTGTCAAAAGACAAGAGATATGCAAAGTAGAAGAGTGCGGGGGGAAAAAGACAGGAGTGAAGTGAAGTGACAAGTGTTCAGCGGGGGTGTCGAGTTCATCACAGGGTTACGCAGGGGTGTGGACAATTGGAAAGGAGGAGAGTGGATGGACCCTTGATCTTGTGCTACGGCTGACAGGACGTCAAATGTCTTTTGAGTTGCGTTATTGTTTTTTCTTTCTTTTTTTTTTGTGGTGCTGGTTTACAGGGGTCATTTGGTTTTCTCCCCTGTGGCTCGCAGAATGCGTTTGGTTTTGGTTGGCGTCGGTTTCTCACAGATACGTTGACAGAAATCATGTTGTTTCTTCGCCGTGGGATGTTCAGTGTGCCACGTTTCACTGAATGCCGGATTGATGTGGCGTGAGAAGATGCACAGTACATAACTACAAGTGTTTCAAAACTAAAGCTAACTGTTGATACTGAATGTCATTCATTGTATTTTTTTTTTCTTTTGTGTGTATGTGTGTTTGACTGAATAATTCTTTTCTCCTTTTTTTCTGCCCTTTTCCAGTTCTGATATTCTTCAGGATGCCATGTAGACACTGTTGTTAGACAGTTTCAAGAAAGAAGGGAAAAAACAAAAACGAACTTGGTGTCTTGTTGGTATTTTGGTTGCATAGTACTACTACTACTACTACTAGCAAGTTTGTTTATCACTAACCAGTTTGTACATAAGTCTGGAGTGGAAAAATAAAACTCTTGATTTTGAGTTTCCATTTGGTATGCATATGTTGATTATGTGATTGAAAAAAAAAATGTTTCCATTAATCTTTTCATAGAAAAAATTTTTTTTTTTCTTTCATAGTTTGACATTGGTTTGTACACCGACCTACACTTTTTTGGTTTGGTTTTGCTGTACAGTAATGGTATTCTTTGAATGAATTTTGAAGAATAAAAGTTGCTGTTGTTTTCCATTTGCAGTAACGTAACAACATACAGATGTTCATTTTACGAAATTGTCTGTGTGTCTTGTCAAGAGGTGGTGGCGACTGTGTGGTGGGGTTGACACTGAACGATATGAGTTATTCATCCCTGTGGGTACATGCTGTGAACTAGGAGGTAGCATTGTTATTTTACTGACCTCTTCGTTTTTTTCTTTTTGCCCCTGTGCTCTTCTGCTACTACTACTACTACAACTACTATTACTACATGTATCGTGCATTAAGTAACCGTAACTTCTTACTTTACAGTTTTTCTTTCTTTCTTTCTTTTATTTTTAATGTTCAGTGTGCAGTTATAATGTGTATAGTGTGTACCTTCATAAAAAAACAACAAAACAACTATATAGTTTTTATTGTGTGGAGTATTTTTTGGTGCATTTTAACGCGTGTTACTTGTCATATTGGGTGTGAGAGCTTGATGAGTAGTTGGTCAGTGACTCCGTGTGTGTGTGTGTAGTGGGAGCATGGGAGGTGGGGGTGAGGGGTGGGGCGGTTACATGGGCAGAAACTGAGAAAGGAAAAGGTGTTGACTGGAAGGTGATACACACATGCATGAAGAAGAGAGGATGTATGAAGAAGAGAAGTACGCTTGGTTGAATGAATGATTCAGTGATCAGGTGCAGAATGAGAAATGATAATTTAAAAGAAGGGGAAAAAAAAAGATGCTTTTTAAGTGTTGGTTTGCTTTTATAAATTTTTTTTCTCTGTTTTTTTTGTTCTCTCTTGCTTCTTCCAGTTCTGATTTACATCTGTATTTCATTCATAAATACCCTTCTTTTTCTCTCGTTTTTTTGGGGTCTGTCTGTATCTTTGTGGCGTGTTAAAATATCTTGAGGTGACAAGGTTTGCTGCATGTATTTAATTTAGAACTGACCTTGTCTTTCACCATATTCATTCATATTCATTGTGTATCATTTTTTTGTTCACCCTTGGTTTTGGTATTCTCGAAAAGTTGGTGTTTTGGTGGTTTTCTTTTTTTAAGATAAATTATTTGTTCTCATTTCTTTTGCTTTTTGTACTGTCAAAAAATATCTTTCACTCTGTGTGTGTGTGTGTGTGTGTGTGTGCATGTGCGTGTGTTTTCATAAAAACAAAAAAATCTTTGAAGTTCTGAGTGTGGAGGCGAGTTGGATGTGGAGGTTTAGTCGGTGGTTGTGATAGTCCCATGACTTTTCATGGCTCACTTCTTTGTTTCAAACGCCCCGCTCTCCTCTCCCCCCTCTTGCATTGTAACCCCTCTTTCAGAAGGTGCCTCAGGTCAAAATTTGTAACAGGTAGATTAAAGAGCAATTAAAAAAAAACAAACAAAAAAACCCCTTAAATTTTTTTTAATTTTTTAATTTTTTAATTTTTTTTTTTTACCAGACATTCATTCTTCAGTCACTGTCTCTAACATGAATCGAATGAACAGCTGTGTTGAAAACCCTTTTTGGTTTCCTCGTCTCTGGGCTTTGAGCTTGATTGATTGCATGTCGATTCATAGAGACATGGGTTTCAGAAAACCGGGTCAGTTTGGCATCAGATGTTACGGGGTTGTAGTATTCACTGAGTTGATTACCCCTCCACCCCTCTTGCCCCCCCCCCACCCCCCACCCCCCATCCACCCACCCCACTCCTCCACTTTCTCTAGAACTATGGCTAGCATGACGACACTTCTCACACTGAAGTTACAGTCTGTTTGTATCCTCCATTGGGGGCAATGGCAGTCTAGACTATCAACACACACACACACACACACACACACACACGCACACTTTCTGGGAGTGGGAGGGTGGTGTGGGTCATTTTTATTCCATGTGGCATTATATATATTTATGGTTGTTTTTTTTTTATCTTTCTTTTTTCCCACCATCCATCCATCTTCCAACCTCCATTATTAACTGTGGTTTGTTTGTTTGGTTTGATCTTTTGTTTTGTTTTTTGTTCTTTGCTGATAACTGATTACTCTTGGTTGACATTTGCTATGACCACTCCTGCTTGGAGACAGGGGAAGGGGGGATGGAGAAAGGAAGAAAAGCGTTATCTCCCAGTTTTGGGCTGAAGAAAAGACGGTGTTGTATTGCCATGAGAACCAGTTGGAAGTTTTTTTTTGTTTGTGTTGAATGAAACGGCTGGATTCCACTTAAAAGTTTTTTTGTTTTTTTTTCTCTTCTTTTTCTTTTCTTTTTAAATGTATATTTTAATTGAAATGGTTTTCAATTCACCTTTGATTGATAACAGCAGTTATATTACTTTTCAGTTATTTTTAAGATATTTTTTATTTGTTAGGTGAGATGTGGGTGGGTGGGGATTTATGTTGCATACCAACTATGGTGGTTTTCTACACAATGATTGTGAAAATGAAAAATAAGTGAATGAAAAAGAGGAGAAAACAAATTGAGCACCAGTTTAACTAAATGAAAATTTGGGTCACACACTTGATTTAAAAAAAAGAAGAAAATTTTTTAAAAATGATTTATTTTACTTGGTTCACATGCTCGTGTTTTGTGGGTTTTTTTTAATTTTATTTTTTTTAATAGAAATTTGTTATTTTATTTTATATATATATATATATATATATATATATTTTTTTTCACTGTGGATCTTCTCATTGTTTCTGACATGTGTATGTGTTAGCCAAATCAGTGGCAGTGTTTTTGGTCCAGCATTTCCTGTCATTTGGATGGACCTTCACTTTTTCTTTTCTTTCTCTTTTTTTTTTCTTTCTTTTCTTTCTCCAGCATGTGATAAAATCTGAATTACGAAACTCAACACTGCAGATTGAAGGGAAACCAACCAACCAACCAAACAAAAAATGGTGAAGGCTGGTACATTGATTAAATCTAGGCAGACTCCCAATTTTCTTACGCTTGTGCTGGTGGGTAGGAGTTGTACTTGAAAGAGGTAAGAAAGAAGAAAGGGAAACCTGAATCGAAATTGTTGGAAGTGGGAATCCTGTACCCACCCAGAAAAAAAAAAGAGGAAAAAACAAAACAAAACAAAACAAAAACAAACAAAAGTGCAGTCTGAATCAATTTTTGATGGTTGACTTAACAGTGTGAAGTGCTTCAGAGTGAGATATTCCTGTGCATTGCCCAGTTTATGAATCTTTTTTTTTTCTTTTTTCTCCTTCCATTTGATACATCATGATTGGTTTTGCTTTGCTTTGTTCATCACGATTATGGATTTCGTTACTGCATTGCTGTTCATCATGGTTATGATTTCATTTGTTTTAGTTGTCCAGTTTATAAATCATCTTTTTTTTTTCTTTTCCCCTTCCTTTTTGTTCATCTTGGTGAAAAATTTGCTTTGCTGTTCATCATGGTTATTGATTTCATTTGTTGCTTTCGGTCTGGTGTATAGACTGTCCCAGACTTTGTTGGTGAGTAGTTAGACAGATTTTCATGTTTATTCTTGGTGTGTGTGCATTTTGTATGCTGTGTGTGAAAGAGAGAGAGTGAGTGTGTGTGTGTGCATGTGTGTGGGTGTGGGTGTGTGGATATGTACATATGTGTGTGCGTGTGCGTGTGTGTGTGTGTGTGAGAGAGAGAGAGAGAGAATCAATCAGTGTGAACTGACTGCCAAGGAGTTGTAGTGCTGTGATTGTTTAATTAAGGCCAAACGTTTAATAGAGATTGTTGCAGATTCACACTACCTCCCCCCCCTCCCTTCCCTCCCCCTCTCTTTCTCTTCTCCTTTTCTTGTCTGTTCATGACCTGCCCTTCAACAGCTATTTGCCAAATTTCCTGTCTCTTTCTCTGACAAAAGGAGGACTCTGTCTTTCTGTCTGTCTTCGTGCAGTTTATCTCTCATTCAGTCACAGAAGAAACAACAACAACAAAAAAAGCTTCAGCGTTTGTAAAACTTGACAGTGATAACATTGTATTATTATATTTCTTTTTATCACAGATTTTTTTTCCTGTTTGAAATTCAGGCTGTTATCCCCAAGGAGAGCACACCGCACTTGGAAAACTTGACAGTGATAACATTGTATTGTATTACTTTTGTTCACGGCATATTTCCCTGTGTGAAATTTGGGCTGTTCTCCCCAAGGGGAGAGCACACCGCATGCAGCACCAGCCGTACTTGCTTTTTCTTCGTTTTTCTTTCCTTCATTTTTCTGTTTGCCAAGTATTAAAGTGAACTTTACCACCCTGATGTTGCCATAGGGTTCCTTTACATGCGCAAAGAGTGCTTATCTATCTGTTTGAAAAACGAGCCCCACTGAAGGTGCGTAGTGGATGGATGGGGGGGTGTAAAGTCCTGGTCAGTATGGGACTCGACCCTGTGGACACTTGTTTTCAAGCCGAGTGCGTTACTACAAGGCCCTGCTGTGTTGACAGGTGTGGTGTGATGTGTCCTAGTTACCTTTGTTAAAGTTTTTATTTATTTATTTTTTATCATAATGTTCTTTTTCTTTTCTTTTTGTTGGTCTGGAACGTATTGAAACGATCTTTTGTTATAAGGGTTTTTTGCTGAAAACTTTTAGTTTTTTTAATTTTTTTTATTTACGTTCTTGACAGTGGAAATTGTACTTGCAGTTCATTTTTCTTTCGGGTTGTGTTTTTAAGGTGACATAAGTAGTGGACATATATTGAACTACATTTTTTTTTCCATGGTAACATATCTATTTGTGACTGCAATATTGTGATGATTTTTTTTTTTTTAGTCTTGGAATTGTATAGAAAGGGAATAAGAAAAAGTTAAACAGGGGAAAAAAAAAAATATCATTATTTCATCATAGAGGCAGATCATGTGAAACAAAAATTTTTTTTTTTTTTTTTTTTCATCCTCCTTTTTCTGGAAAATGATTTAGCTGGAAATAAAGAATGAGGGGGGGGGGGGGGGGGGGGGGGGGAGATTAAAAGAAAATCAGAAAGATGAAAAATGACATTGCAGATTTTCCCGCCAGGCGGCCCTCCCTCTCCTCCCCATCCACACCTCCTTTTTTCCACCACTCGTGTGAAACAGTTCTTTAGTTGGTATTTAACGTATCTTCACCGCTGTGCTGGGGATTAGAGAATGAACAGGAAAAAGGAACACATCAAGAGACAAGACAGTGTTACTAGCCATTGTGTTGTGGAAGGGATGTCAGTGACCCATGGGAGACAAGATGAGTGCAAAGCTGTCAGGTTGTGGGAAACGCCCCCCCCCAAAAAAAGTAAGCCTGTGAAACACTGTGACAGAACTCTTTTCATCTTCTAAAGAGTATGTTGCCTTGGTTCTCACTGGCTTTGTTTTGATGTCACTTTTTAAAAACAAGTTTTGAAAATATGTACTGTTTAGAGGAAGAAAGTATAATACATGTGGAAGATGTTTTTCAGTTCAGTGTATTTTATGATTAAAAAAAAACACAATTAAAAAAACAGTAGGAGTTTGTAGTGTAGTGAAATACTAAGTTGGGAAAACTTCTGAGCAAAATATCATAATTGGAGCATTTTGCAATAACCAAGCTGTTCACTCATAATTGCGTGAAAAGCTTATGTTCATGTATTTTTCACATTTATGTTTTGAATGACTTATATAAGTTTATTTGAACTATGTGAATTCAGTTTAAAAACAACAACAGAACAGTGTAGAGTATTAAATTACAGATACAGGAGTTGGTACTGATTTTATGACAGTGAGATCAGTTCATGTGGTATTTGACCAGTATAAAAAAAAACAAACAAAAAAAAAAAAAAAAAACACACAAAAAACCCCTGTTGTCTGACCAAGCAAATGAAAGTGCAAGAACAATGTTCGTATGTTGGGAGGAATGGTATTGGTTACAGTCTGTCAGATGAATTGGTTGGTTTGAAACCTATCAGTGCCCCAAATTTCTCTCATTCACTTGTGGGGAAGGGGAGGGGGCATGGGCTGGAGAGAGGAGGGGGAGGAGAGATAAAGGAAAGAAAAAGAAAGGAAGAAAAGAAATGTCTGACATTGTACGTCATGGTTCTGAGTCTCAGACAGCTGATGGAATAACAACCACAAGTGTGTTGTGTTTCACAGTTTCGCTTTTTTTTTTTCTCTGGCCGACTAATGTCTTTTTTTTCTTCTTCTTGATCTGCTTTCTTTTATTTTGTTCTTCCCTTTTTTTTTCTCTCTCCTCTCTTCCATATAAATACCCATATTTGGTTTGAAAACCCCTGCCCTTCTGTCAAATAATTTTATTTGGTTTGTTTTTTCTCATCGTCACAGATTGAAATAAAATAATTGTATTTATAAAACTTTTCATGCTTGTCCCGTAAGAAAGGAACCATTACTTTCGGCCTATGTTACAGTATGTGATCACAAAACTCTGCATCGACTGGCACGTCAGCCACTCCTGATTTCGGTTTGATTTGTGTGTGTTGGTTTTAATTGCATGGTGTTTGACATTTTAGGTGGTGTGTGGTGCATTGGTGAAAGAAAATCGGCGGAGTTTGTTGTTGTTTCAGCTGGCTGTCTGGTGTGTTGAGTAGTGGATTTTTTTTGTTTGTTTGTTTTTAATGGAATACTTCTATTTCTTGGTTTCCTTTTAAGCCTAACTTTTACTTTACACTGTCTTCGCTTTTTATTTACAAAGATGTAAGGTAAAATTTATCTGTATTTTAAAAAAAATGTAAAATTAAAAAAAAAAGAAAATAAAAAATGATTATGAATATTTGATCAGTGTTGTGTGATGAGGCATGAATGTGTGTCTTTTGTGTGCGAGTCAAAAAATTGGTTGATGCTGGGTAGAAGGAATGTTCAAGCAAACTGTTCTGTTCCGTGAATTCACAGGTGCCTTGTTTTGGAGTCCACATAACTAAAAACATACATGGATGCACACATATATACTACGCATAAACACACACCACACACACATACTGCATACACACACTGCATAAACACATGCACACACACATACAGAGAATGAGGGAGAAAGATTCATTCATTCATTCAATTTGATTTTAATGTCATAAACAGAATGATACGATAATAATCAGTGCAAAACAATCTCATACAAACAAACATACTAAATGAATAAAAAATGTATGACACACTCGTGACAAATATGAGGTATATACTGAAAAAACAAGAAAACAAAATGAAGCATCCACGGAAGTATAATTATAAAACATACACAGGCACGTGAAAGTGGTGTAGGGGAGAGAATTATGACAATGTATAGTAACTGAAACGTAACCATTATGAGAAGTTATACAATGACATATTTAGCAGCTATTATAAAGGGAAGTATTTGGTTCATTAACTCACTAACTCATTAACAATATATAACAACTGACTCAAACACTTCCATGAAAACATTTTATTTCTCTGTACTGGACTCTGGAATAAAACAACAACAACAACCACCCAAAAACGATTGACATATTTACATATATTTTTGCGTATAGGAATTAAAATCCACTGACCCCACTGCATGTTATTTCTACCTTTCTGGACACATGGGTTTTATGGGAAAATGAAAGCTGTAGGATGAAAGAGATCCTATGTTGCATTAAGTCATACAGACCTGGTATGGTGTGGGGTGGTGGAGGCTGTTGCTGTCTTACTTCTTTCACAGAAGCCTTTAGAAGATCTCTCGTGGGGAAAAAATGGTGAAAAAAGTTCTACAAATCTTTCAACTCACGAAAAAAATCTTATTCAGACCATCATTAATGTGAATCTGGTTTTAAAGCAAAGCTAACAAACCTATATGGCCCATCTCAGAACTTTCAAAACATGAATTTTTAAACACTGAACCAATTTAAAATTCTTATTGAAATAATAACAACTCCATCAACAGCAATAAAAAAAAAAGAAGTCTTAAAATCCTGAAGGCTGAAGGAGAGAAAGTGTGTCAACAACAGCACCTAACCAAAAACAAATATTAAAAAGAAACAACAACACTAGCACACCAACAAGTCAAAATGACATCACAAAGACATAAAATGCTATGTTGATAAAAAATTATGCTGCGGTGTGAGGAAAAAATAGCAAAAGGGTATCATCATACAGGTAGACTTTTTTTCTCCTCTTCTCAACACAGATTTAAAACTGAAAAGGACAGCAGGAAGTAAACTTCTTCTTCTGCGTTCACTCGTTTGTACACGAGTGGGCTTTTACGTGTATGACCGTTTTTACCCCGCCATGTAGGCAGCCATACTCCGTTTTCGGGGGTGTGCATACCTGGGTATGTTCTTGTTTCCATAACCCACCGAACGCTGACATGGATTACAGGATCTTTAATGTGCGTATTTGATCTTCTGCTTGCATATACACATGAAGGGGGTTCAGGCACTAGCAGATCTGCACATATGTTGACCTGGGAGATTGTAAAAATCTCCACCCTTTACCCACTACGCGCCGTCACATGATTTGAACCCGGGACCCTCAGATTGAAAGTCCAATGCTTTAACCATTCGGCTATTGCGCCCGTCGGGAAGTAAACAAAGTGCAGGTAAACAACCCCCCCCGCCCCACCCCACCAACCCTCAACACAGATTTAAAACTGAAAAGGACAGCAGGAAGTAAACAAAGTGCAGGTAAACAACACCCCCCGCCCCACCCCACCAACCCTCAACACAGATTTAAAACTGAAAAGGACAGCAGGAAGTAAACAAAGTGCAGGTAAACAACACCCCCCGCCCCACCCCACCAACCCTCAACACAGATTTAAAACTGAAAAGGACAGCAGGAAGTAAACAAAGTGCAGGTAAACAACCCCCCCCGCCCCACCCCACCAACCCTCAACACAGATTTAAAACTGAAAAGGACAGCAGGAAGTAAACAAAGTGCAGGTAAACAACACCCCCAACCCTCCCCCCAACCCCGCCCCCTCCCTCCACCCCACCATCCAGAGAAAGAGCAGAGAAAAAACAATTCACATCCTGCTGTACATCTCGCAACTGATACTCTCACACGATGAAACAAACTGGGTGACAAATACCAGTTTCTAGTTCTTCATCTTCCTGAAACTCCCATGTAATGAAACATACCGGGTGACAAATACCGGTTTCTTCTTCTTTTTCATCTGTACTATATTTGGGCTGCAACTCTCACGTTCACACGTATGCACGAGACGCACATGACCGTTTTTACCCTGAAATGAAGGCAGCCATACTCCACCTACAGGGGATACCTGCATCTATTTTTATCTCTACGCTTACAGCCCAGCTGGCCATAGCAGGGCTGAGAAACTGTAAGTATTGGTCCTGTAGAACCTAAAAGAAAAACAAAAAAGAAACAAAAACAAACAAACAAATCAAACACACACACACACACACAAAACAACTAAAAAATACAAACGACAACAAAAAAAAAACATGGAAAAGAAAATCAGGTACAAGTACAGTCACATGCATGCATGTGAACCAAGAACATGACCTTCATCAGAGGATTAAGAACCCCCCCCAACCCACCCACCCCCGAAAAAAAAAAAAATCCACAACTGACCGTAAACATGATGACACATAATAAAGAAAATTAAATATACAAGAACAGTAGAAAGCAAAGAAAAAAAAATGCTTAGAGTAGGATTTTTACTCCCACTAAAATGTGGTTTGGCTGCAAAGGGTCCCTCCTGTATGCAGCATGCACTTTGCACGTAATGGAATCCACAGCAACAAAAGGGGATGACACCTGGCAATTTTTTTTTTTTTTTTTTTTTTTTTTCCTGCCCCATCATCTGCACCGTTTCAATGGCATTACTCCCACTCCGCTCAGTTAGATTCCCCCATACATGGCGGCCACACCTGGGTTCGTCTGTCACAGTTCCAGCGTCGGCAGTCCGCAGGGAAACCATTGATGTTAGGTCGCCAGGAGGCCACACACCAGAGGAGACCCAGCACTGCTGCTGAGTCACTTCGGTGGTGTTCGGTGGTGTCTGTTCTGATTTAACGTACTTAGGATGCCCCTGGCAAAATTTTGTTTTAAACAACAACAAACACTTTGATAGTTAAGTACGTGTGGAGACAGTAAAAAAAAAGAAAAGAAAAAAGGCTGGCACTGTACTGTGGCAACAAGCTTCCCCCCCTGAGGAGAGCAGCCCCAAATTTCACGCAGAGAAATCTGTTGAGAATAATATAGTAACACATTACAAATACAATACACATTTTTGCCACAAGATTCATACAAATGAATGTATATCGTTTTCCTAAAAAACCCCAAAAAACCAACAACAAAAAAACAAACAAAAAAAACCCCACTTGTGACAGCTGTGAAGTTACATTTTATTACGTCTAATGTTCAATAAACATGCCCCAAAATGAATTAAATGTTACAGTATGTTCAACAAGTAAGGAACGTACCATTCATTTTTAATTCTAACTGCACACAAGCGTTAGTCCCCCCCCCCAACCCCCCCCAACCACCACCACACCCCTCCAACAGGTCAGTTTCAGATCACACACAACACACTAACATAGTAACAACACTAACATTAACAACTCAGCACCGTTCCATAAACAGATTCTGCACATGCGTGCTTGCCTGCACACAGGTTTCTGTGTAACGTATGAGTCAGCAGTTTATTGCTTTTTTTTTTCTTCTCTACCCCTGAGATTTGAAACATTACATACATTCAGAGCATGATTTTAACAACAAACAATGTAAACGTGCAGACAGCACCCCAAAAACGCTCATGATGTAAACAGCAGCAAAATACTATCGCCACTAGGAATACAAACGTATTGTTTCTGCAAAGAACACACAGGTTGATACAGAATATATAATGACAAATAAAACTGTTGCTTCTAACACACACACACACACACACACACATATGCACACACACACACACACACTCAAACACACACACAGAGTATCACACATACGTTCAACACACAAACAAATGCTGGTCTTACGAAACACTTGAACATGGCCAGCGTGAACGTGAAATGCTGAGGAGCAAGCCAGAGAATGCATACACACCATGCACAAATGAGAAAGAACAAAACATCTTTGTGCGTATCTTCTTCTCTTCTCTTCTTCTTCTTCTGCGTTCGTGGGCTGCAACTCCCACGTTCACTCGTATATACGCGAGTGGGCTTTTACGTGTATGACCGTTTTTAACCCGCCATGTAGGCAGCCATACTCCGCTTTTGGGGGTGTGCATGCTGGGTATGTTCTTGTTTCCATAACCCACCGAACGCTGACATGGATTACAGGATCTTTAACGTGCGTACTTGATCTTCTGCTTGCGTATACACACGAAGGGGGTTCAGGCACTGGCAGGTCTGCACATATGTTGACCTGGGAGATCGTAAAAATCTCCACCCTTTACCCACCAGGTACCGTCACCGTGATTCGAAACCGCGACCTATTGTGCCCGTCAGTGTGTAGGCAGATACACATGTGTGAGTATATCATGTGAGTACACGCACATAATGAGAAGTTGATGAGCTCCATGATGAGTACAGTGCGGCTAGCTCCTGATCAGTATCGGTATCAGTATCAGTAGCTGAAGGAGGCATCACTGCATTCGGTCAAATCCATATACGCTACACCACATCTGCCAAGCAGATGCCTGACCAGCAGCGTAACCCAACGCGCTTAGTCAGGCCTTGAGAAAAAACAACAACAAAAAAAAAAAAGTATTAAAAAAAGTAAATAAATAAATAAATAAAAAAACAACAAAAAAAACAAAAACAAAAAACCCCACTCTGCTCCTGAAAAATGACAACCCTGAGGTAAACTTGTCCCCCACCTATTCAAACCGGCTTCTGGGTGTGTTGGAGCATAGCTAATCATCTGCATTCTTCTCCCCCCTGCCCTCCCCACCATGCTCTCTACTATAATCATCATGTAGCGTGTATGCGTATGTAGGTGGGTGTTTGTGTGTGCACGAATGTATGTGTGCACAAATGTGTGTGTGCGTGTGTAGGTTTTTTTTTTTTTTTTTTTTTTTGTGTGTGTGTGTGTGTGTGTGTGTGTGTGTGTGTGTGTGTGTATGTGTGTGTGTGTGTGTGTGTGTGTAATTGTTCATATCTGCAATTTGTAGAAATGTCTTGGTCTAGAGAGACACATATATGTGCTGCTTTTTTTCATGTGCAGAGGTATGTTATTATGCACTGTTGTATGTGTACTGTTTCATGTACGGCACTTAAAGCCTGTTATATCGGGAGTTTGCACCAAATAACTTAATATGTACTATTACTGTCATCATCATTATTACAAATAAGTACTATCTATTATTGTCATTATCATTATCAATTATGCAAACTGCGCTGCACATACATTGCCTATTTCTTCCAATATATGCAGGTATTCGTATGGTCATTCAGATGAGACGACACACCGAGGCTCCCATATGCTGTATGCACTTAGTTTCAGTTTCACTTTCAGTAGCTCAAGGAGGCGTCACTGCGTTCGGACAAATCCATATACGCTACACCACATCTGCCAAGCAGATGCCTGACCAGCAGCGTCACCCAACGCGCTTAGTCAGGCCTTGAGAAAATGTAAAGTAACTCACGGCAAAGAAAGGTTCATCCTTGGCTATATTCTGTAGAAAAATCCACTTTGACAGGAAAATATGAACATATTGCTGTTTTCTCTTCTTTTATTCATTCAATCACTGCATCTTCAGAGCGTTTTCCACAATGACACTGTGCCTTCCCTCAAGGTCACAGATGAAGGTCACCACCGAGACATGTCACTGATCAATTTCTTGTCAGTACCCATAACTGTTTTTCACTCAGCAATGTCATTAACAGGGTTCAACATGAACTGACAAGAGTTTCCAAGAATATCTCTAATCTGCAATACTGTGAACGAATATTCATTCCCCAAACCCAACTCCCTCCCCCCGACTCTTTCCCTCCCTCCCCCCCCCATGCCCCCCCCCCACACCCCCCCCCCCAAAAAAAAAGTGTCTTCATTTTGAATCAGAACAAGGACTCTTAAAAAAAAAAAAATCAACTGTTTCTACATTGATTTAAACATGAAAAAACAGCATTTGTGTCATTTTCTCATAACAGAATTCAGACTTTTGATTTTTTCCCCCCCACCTCGTTGGTATTCTCGCTTTGCTGCCCTTTCCCCCAAACCCAACCTCCTATCCATCTGAACCCTTCCATCCTCCAACACCACCACTATGGACTAATGCACCTGCCCGCTGTAGATAATGCACCTGCCTACTACTGATAATGCACCTACCTACTACTGATAATGTACCTACCTACTACAGATAACACACCTACCTACTAATGATAACGCACCTACCTACTGATGATAATGCACCTGCCTACTACTGATAGCGCACCTGCCTATTACTGATAACGCACCTGCCTACTACTGATAACGCACCTGCCTACTACAGATAACACACCTACCTACTACAGATAACACACCTACCTACTACAGATAACGCACCTACCTACTTCAGATAATGCACCTGTCTACTACTGATAACGCACCTGTTTACTACTGATAACGCATCTGCCTACTACAGATAACGCACCTACTTACTACTGACAACGCACCTGCCTACTACTGATAATGCACCTGTCCACTACAGATAACGCACCTGCCTACTACTGATAATACACCTGCCCACTACTGATAACGCACCTGCCTACTACAGAAAACTCACCTACTACTGATAATGCATCTACCTACTACTGATAATGCACCTGCCTACCTGTCTACTACTGATAACACACCTGACCACTACAGATAACGCACCTACTTACTACTGATAACGCACCTGCCTGCTACTGATAATGCACCTGCCTACTACTAATGATGCATCTGACCACTACTGATGATGCACCTGACCACTACCTGACCACTACAGATGATGCACCTGACTGTACGTGGTGGGGGAGACCTGGGGCCGGGAGTGTGGTGGATGGAGGGGGGTGGACATGGTGGCGGGGGGGAGGTAACCCGCGGGGTGGGGCAGGCCCCTCAGGGCCGTGGTCAGTGAGTTCCCAGCGGGGGGGCCCAGGTCTGCCTGGAAATCGGCCATCATGGAGATAGGGGGCAGGGGCATGAGGGGGGGCTCCGAGGTCGTGTCGCGGAAGCAAGGGGCAGAGTTATCCCCTCCTAGAGAGCCACCCTGCTGCTGCCGCTGCTGCGGAAGGGAGACCACTGCCGGCGGTCGTGCTTCGGAATACGCCGAAGGTCTGGAGGAAGTGCTGGGCATAGTAGGATGGCGGAATGGGGAAGGGAAGTTGGACTGCGGTAGGGGCGAACTGCTCCCAGCCCCAGCTGTGGTGAACGCACACTCGGTCAAGCCATTCGTTTCAGTCTGTCGCTGGTTAAAGGGGCGGTCGTCTCTGTTGGAAAATCCAAAGCGATGATGCCCAGGATCCAAGTAAGGACCAGACCCTCTTTCTTCCCGCCGACAATCGTCGTTCATCACCCCACTGTCTGAAGCGACGGACGCACAGTTGTGTGACGAAGTCGGTGTGGGATTGGTGTGCCCCTCACCGCTCGTGATCACCTCTGTGCGTGAGACGGGGAGAGAGAGAGGGAGGGGGAGGGAGAAAGAACTCCTGTCAGCGTCTGTAGCGTCGTCCGATAACAGTGCGCCGCGCATCAATGTCTGCTGATTCTTCAGACAGTCTGGCCCTACCCCGCCACTGTCACCACTCTCCACATTCAGCACCCCCCCCACCGCCTTCCCGCCCTCCTCTCCCTCCGACGTCCGTACTTCCTGCAGTCCTTTGTCGTTGTCAGAGGGGGAGGAGGAGTTTTCCTTTCTGTCGTCTTCCTGGAGACGTGCAGTGTTCGTTGAGTGTTCCCCGTCCCCTCCGACAGTGGTGGTGGGCGTGGCGGTGGTGGTGAGGGTGGGGGTGGCTGGTGGTGGTGTTTGAGGCAGGGAGCCCCTGGCGAGCCAGGCAGGCCTTCTGGGACTGGAGGTGACGGTTGAGGGACGTGGACTGCGTGAAGCCCTGCTGGCAGTGCGGGCACACATATGGCCGCTCCCCTGCAATGTCCCACCGACTGACTGACTGATTCGCATGGATAAAATCAAATCAGTTCTTTCTTCTCCTCTTCATTTGTGGGCTGCAACTCCCACATTCACTCGTATGTACACGAGTGGGCTTTTATGTGTACAACTGTTTTTACCCCGCCATGTAGGCAACCATACTCTGTTTTCTGGGGTGTGCATTCTGGGTATGTTCTGTTTCCACAACCCACCGAACGTTGGCATGGACTGCAGGATCTTTAACGCGCATACTTGATCTTCTGCTTGCATATACACACGAAGGGGGTTCAGGCACAGAGGTCTCCACATATGCTGACCTGGGAGACTGAAAAAATTTCCACCCTTTATCCACCAGGTGCAGTTACCAAGATTCGAACCTGGGATCCTCAGACTGAAAGTCCAACGTTTTAACCACTAGGCTATTGCGCCCATCAAATCAAATCAAATCATGGTTCTTAGAGCCTCACCGACCACTAAGGCCATCTCAAGGCTATCGCCATATTAGCATCTAACGTCAAGTCCATTGACTGACTGATTCACATAGATCAAATCAAATCAAATTAATGGTGTTTCAAGCCTCGCTGACCACTAAGGCCATTGATTCACATGGATCAAATCAAATCAAATTATGGTGCTTAGAGCCTTCGCCGACCACAAAGGCCATCGATTCACATGGATCAAGTCAAATCAAATTATGGTGCTTAGAGCCTAATACGGACATTGATTCACATGGATCAAATCAAATTAATGGTGCTTAAAGCCTTCACCGACCACTATGGCCACTGACTCACATGGATCAAATCAAATCAAATTAATTGTGTTTCAAGCCTTACCGATCAAGACCACTGATTCACAAGGATCAAATCAATTCAAATTGATGTTGCTTTGAGCCTCAATGACCAGTAAGGCCACTGAATCACATGGATCAAATCAAATTATAGTGCCTAGAGCCTCGCCGACCACTAAGGCCATCTCAAGGCTAATCGCCACTTTAGCATCTTACTTCAAGTCCACTGACTGATTGCATCACAGGGATCAAATCAAATCAAATTATGGTCATAGAGCCTCGATGACCACTAAGGCCATCTCAAGGCTAATAGCCACTTTAGCATCTTACTTCAAGTCCACTGACTGATTGCATCACAGGGGTCAAATCAAATCAAATTATAGTGCCTAGAGCCTCGCCGACCACTAAGGCCATCTCAAGGCTAATCGCCACTTTAGCATCTACTTCAAGTCCACTGACTGATTGCATCACAGGGGTCAAATCAAATCAAATTATGGTCATAGAGCCTCGCTGACCACTAAGGCCATCTCAAGGCTTATTGCCATGTTAGCATCAACTTCAAGTGAAGGGTAAAAAAAGTACAATAAAAACTTAGTCACTGCTTCAAGCTTTTCAGTCAAAGTTTAAAAACCTTCCAGAGTTTAGAACATTCAAATCTGATGACAAATGTTTACTTCTTTCAAGAAATCCATTAGCATCCACGGAGGGACATCATGAAACAAAGTCTTCAGAGAATCCGCCGTGTAATGTCTGTGTCAAATGTCATGCAGAGCCCAGCAGCCAAGGAGCACGTTCCTACACACGCAAAAACCATTAAGGAAAGGGCACTAACTTCTACATTATTTCTGGTCGTGTCTGCACGTAATTTGGAGGAAAAACAGTGACTCATCTGCATTTTTTCTGCATCATTTGTGGCTGCCTTCACCTCTACACTCCATCTCGCTCTCTACGATCAGATTCAGATCCACTCTGTTTATGGATACCCAGATTCAAACACTCCACTGTTGGACGCCGTTCTTTCTCTGTCTCTGGACCTTGTATTTGGAATGAACTTCCTCTTTCGCTTCGTCAGGTCTCCGCACTCAGCTCTTTCAAGTCTGGCCTTAAAACCCACCTTTTCACAAGATAGCCTCCCTCCCCTACCTCTTCCTTGTCTTCAGTTTTCTTCAGTTTTAGAGTTATGCATGTGTGTGAATGACTGGTGTGAAAGCGCTTAGATTTGTCTCTGACACAAGATTCAGCGCTATATAAATCCTATCATTATTTATTATTATGGAAGCCTGCAGAAGCTAGAAACTCTCGGGGTTGAATGGGTTCAAATGTTGTACACAGGTGTACACTTGTTTCACGGAAATATAACCGTCTGAGAAGGAGGGGTGGGGATGGGGGTCGGACGGAGAAACAAAACAAAATACCCCCTCCCCTCCCTCCCTCCCCATTCCCCTCGTAAAAAGCCGCACTGGAAAAAAAAAAAATCCCTCCTCACCTGTGTGCTTGCGGCGGTGAGCCATGAGGTTGGCGGAGCGGGCGAAGGAGGCGGGGCACTGGGGGCACCTGTAGGGCTTCTCGCCCGTGTGGACCCGCATGTGCTCCGTCAGCACGCTGGCTCGGGAGAAGGCCGCCCCGCACTTGTTGCACTTGTACGTGTTGTCTGTGTTGTGCCTCTGCATGTGCACCTGGGGGTTTGGAATAAGGAAGGAAGGAAGGAAGGAAGGAAGGCAAACAAACAGCAGTTGAAATTGCCGTCGCTTTTTTGTTGATTGTTTGTGACACAAACCAATCTTCTCAGTTTTTATATCTGTTGCATGTATATGTATAAAGGGAGGCACTTGCTGCGCTTATACACGTTCTCTGTGTTGTGCCCCTGCATGTGCACCTGGGAAGAAAGGTAAAAATACAGCAGTTGAAACCGCCGTTGTGTTGCACCTGGGAAGAAAGGTAAACATACAGCAGTTGATATTGCCGTTGTGTTTTTGTCAATAGTTTGTGTGGCATGAACCTACTGCTCTTAATTTCATCAGTTTTTATATATCTGTTGTGTGTATATATGTATAAAGGAAGGCGCTTGCTGCACTTGTATGTGTTGTGTCTCTGCATGTGCACTTGGGGGGGTTGGGAAGGAAGGAAGGAAAGAAGGAAGGAAGGAAGGCAAACATACAGCAGTCAAAATCGCCGTTGTGTTTTTGTCGAATGTTTGTGTGACACACGAAAGAGCACGCTGTATAAACTCAGGCTTGTTACTGCTCTCTTATCGTATTGTGCCTATTTTTTTAATAGAAGGGTCGACTAAATGCAACATGTCATTTCACATATGCCTCCATTGCAAAGCAAGCAAAAAAATTTGTTTAAATAGGTGCAATTCTTTACTGTGCTAAAATAGGGCATTTCCATCTTCCTTATTACATATACAAAAGGAGCGCAGTTATGATAATCCACAAGCAACAGATTTGTAAACTGATGAAATTAAGCAAAGTACAGGATACATGGATGTAAAAGACATTCACTGCTGCATCATGTGACTGGTATGGTTGGTTTAAACTTTTTTTGTGTGTTTGTTTTCAAGAAACAAAACAAAATACAACGCTCAATAATGAAAACGGAAAACTAGAACACCAACAAGCCCCAGCTCACATCATAGCTCTTCCATGTGTCACAAACATGGCATTTCTCATGTGCCTCCACTGAAAAACATGCCAAAAATTTCGTTTAATTCGGTGCAATAGTTTAGGATACTAAAATAGGACATCACCTGCTTCCTTTATAAATACACATGCAACAGATATATATATATATATATATATAAACTGATAAAATTAAGAACAGTACAGGACACAAGAAGTGTAAAAGATGTTCATTTCAGCATCATGTGACTGGTATGTTTGGTTTAAACTTTTTCTTTTCTTTTCTAGAAACAAGACTAAATACAGCGTTTAATAAAAAAAAGAAAAAAAAAAAAAGAAGAAGAAAAACAAGAGGAGCAACAAGCCTGAGCTTATATCATGCTCTTCCATGTATCACAAACATGGTATTCCTCATATGTCTCCATTGCAAAACACGATAAAATGATAGCTGACTGTCGAGTCTATAAAAAGAACAGAAAGTTAATAAAAACTGTTGGTTGTAAAATAAGACTCGGTAAGAGGTGTCCAATGTTTCAGATCATAGGTCTGTCTTCAGGGACTGTGTTATCAGGAAATGACTTACTTACTTACTTATGCCCATCGCTCCTGGTGGAGCATAGGCCATTGACGACCCCTCGCCATCGCACTCTGTTCTGGGCTGTTCTGACCATTCCAGTTCAGTTGGTCCCTTGCTGCTTCAGCTCTGCCTCAGTGTCTCGCCTCCAGCTGTTGCGAGGCCAGCCTCTCTTCCTCTTTCCCTGCGGGTTCCAGGTCAGGGCTTGGCGTGTGATGCTGGACACTGGCTTCCTGAGGGTGTGTCCGATCCAGCCCCAATTACTCAATCCTAGCACTCTTGTAGTTTTTTGTCATTGATGCTTCTGTAACTGGTCTTTTTTACAGGTAGGGTAGTTAACCCTACGCAAACCCCTTTATCCTCCAGGCGAGGTGGTCCTGCCTTAGTCGCCTCTTACGACATGCATGGCAGGGCAGTGGGTCAATTCTATCAGTGCCCAACCCACAGGGCTAATCAGGAAATGACAGTAGAGGTTAATGACTGAGCCAGTTTGCTGATTAATACTCACACATTTTCTCAAGCTTTTCTTTTACCTCCATTGTCATTCCCTACTAACACAGTCCCCAAAGACAGACCTTTGGTCTGAAACTTTAGACATCTCTGATCAAAAGTGAGTCTTATTTTTACAACCAACAGTTTTTTTATATATACTTTCTCCATTACGAATAATACTTTCTGTATTTCAAGCAGGCTAAAAAAATGAATGAAAACAGACACACACACACACAAACACAAATCACTCGATCATTACCTTCAGCTTGTACTTGTTCCCAAAGGCGGCCGGGCAGACAGGGCAGCAGAAGTCGTTCTCTGTGGCATGCTGGGAGCGGTGGCGGGTCAGGTGACCCAGCTGGGTGAAGGCGGCCCCGCACTGCTCGCACTGGAAGGGTCGCTCGCCCGTGTGGGTTCGACGATGCACCGCCAGGTTGGAGGAGGTGGTGAAGGCTGCTCCACACTCCTCACACTGGAATGGCTTCTCACCTGTGACCAACACAGGTACGTACGTCACAGTGTCGCAAGAATCATGGGCTATGCATGAATGTAATGTATGTGTTGACGTTTGTTTGTGAATGTAATGTGTGTATTGACGGGTTTTTTTTAGTGAATATAGTGTATGCATCAATATTTGTTAGTGAATGTAATGTGTGTATCAAAGTGGATGTCATGTGTGTATCGATGCTTGTTAGTGCTGTTGCTGCACGAATCTCAGTGTATTATATCGTAAATGTGCTTTTCAAACCTGGACCCTCGATGAATGAATGTGTGAAAGTAATGCATGTGTCAACGTTTGTTTGTGAATGTAATGTGTGTATCAACATTTGTTGTTTGTTAATGTTGTGTGTATCAACGTTTGTTAGTGTGAATGTAATGTGTGTATCTACGTTTGTTAGTTAATGCAACGTACATATATCAGTATCAGTATCAGTTTGTTAGTATAATGCGCAACGTTGCCAAATCATATCAGTAATCAACTCGGGCCAAGCAGATGCCTGACCAGCAGCATAACCCAATGCGTTTAGTATGTATAGATGTTTGTTAGTGAATGTAACGTGTGTATCAATGTCTGTTAGTGAGTGTAATGAATGTATCAACATTTGTGTGTATCAACGTTTGTAAGTGAATGTAATGTGTGTATCAACGTTTGTTAGTGAATGTGATGTGTGTGTCGATGTTTGTTAGTGAATGTTATGTGTGTATCAACGTTTGTTAGTGAATGTATGTATCGATGTTTGTTAGCAAATGTATGTATCAGAGTTTTGTCAGTGAACGTAATGTATCGACATTTGTTAGTGAATGCAATGCATATATCAATGTTTGATTGTAATTGTACTCAGTCAAACTGTTGCTGGTTATTTGTCAGTGAATGTAATCTGTGTATCCACATTTGTTAGTGAATGTAATGTAAGTGTATCAATTGTTTGTAAGTGAATGTAATATATGAATCAACGTTTGTTAGTGAACATAATGTATGTATAGGCTTTTTTTTAGTGAATGAATGTATTGACCTTTGTTAGTGAATGTAGTGTGAGTATCAACATTTGTTAATGAATGTAATGAGGATATCAACATTTGTTAGCAAATGTAATGTATGTATCAACGCTTGATAGTCAATGTATGTATTGACATTTATCAGTGAATGTAATGTATGTATTGACATTTGTTAGTGAATGTCTTGTATGCATTGATGTTTGTTAGTCAACGTATGTATCAACGTTTGTTAGTTAATGCAATGTATGAATTGACGTTTGTTAGTTAATGTGATGTATGAACTGACGTTTGTTAGTGAATGTTATGTTTGAATCGATGTTTGTTAGTTAATGTAATGTATAAATCAACACTTGTTTGTTATTGTACCGCAGTCAAACTATTACTGGAATAGTTTGGTTTGCTTCATGGTTGTCCATGTATCTGCATGCGGAAGGCAGCACCCAAACTTAACATGAATAAGAAAAGAGCATTCTATGCATGGCGTTCAAACAAAAGGAAACAAATGAACCAGGTTCCTGGATTCCAGGCAACATGAGTGGGAAACACTGAAGTAGACACTGAAATGACTGTCGTGACGGGCGCAATAGCCGAGTGGTTACAGCATTGGAC
This sequence comes from Babylonia areolata, assembly GCF_041734735.1. NCBI lineage: Eukaryota > Metazoa > Mollusca > Gastropoda > Neogastropoda > Buccinidae > Babylonia > Babylonia areolata. The sequence continues at coordinate 13,680,993 of NC_134910.1, read as the reverse complement.
TTTCAATCTGAGGGTTCCGGGTTCGAATCTCGGTAACGGCGCCTAGTGGGTAAAGGGTGGTGATTTTTACGATCTCCCAGGTCAACATGTGTACAGACCTGCTTGTGCCTGAACCCCCTTCGTGTGTATACGCAAGCAGATCAAATATGCACGTTAAAGATCCTGTAATCCACATCAGTGTTCGGTGGGTTATGGAAACAAGAACATACCCAGCATGCACACCCCCGAAAGCGGAGTATGGCTGCCTACATGGCGGAGTAAAAACGGTCATACACGTAAAAGCCCACTCGTGTACATACGAGTGAACGTGGGAGTTGCAGCCCACGAACACAGAAGAAGAAACAGAAGAAGACTGTCGTTATGGCATGGGCGCCCGCATCACGGTCATCGAGTCAGAATCAAACACGTTATACAGATGGTCCATTTATTGTTTCTTCTTCTTCTTCTTCTGCTTTCCTTTGCTGCAACTGTCATATTCACTCGTATGCATGCACGAGTAGGCTTTTACGTATATACGACTGTTTTTAACTTTGCCACACTCCACCATATTAAGTGGGGTATGTGCATGCTGGGAATGTCAATGTTTCTATAACCATTACCAAACGCTGACATGGATTACCGGATCTTTAGCATGCGCATTTTTATCTTATTCGTGCGCATGCACATGAATGAGGCATGAGACAGTGAAATTATTCACATTCATAGGGACAGAGAAATTACAGAGAAATGGCAATTATCATTCATAGTCTGAGGACGACACCAAAGTGAAAATGACTATTCACACTCCTAGTCTAAGAGAGACAAAGTGAAAATCACAATTCACATTCTTAGTCTAAGAAGAGACACCAAAGTGAAAATCAATATTCACATTCCTAGTCTAAGAAGAGACTCCAAAGTGAAAATTACTATTCACGCTCCTAGTCTAAAAGAGACAACAAAGAGAAAATCAAGATTCACATCTTTAGTCCAAGAAGAGACTCCAAAGTGAAAATCACTATTCACATTAAAAGTCCAAAGGAGACAACGATGCAAAACTTATTCACATTCACAGTCTAAGAGAGACAAAAAATTTGAAATGTGGAGTGTTGGCTCAGTGGTAAGGTGTCCGCCTAGGAAGTGAGAGAATCTGACAGCACTGGTTTGATCCCCACAGTCGCCAGCATTTTCTCCTCTCCACTAGACCTTGAGTGGTGGTCTGAATGCTAGTCATTCAGATGAGAGGGTAAATCGAGGTCCCTTGTGGCAGCATGCACTCAGCACACGTAAAAGAACCCACGGCAACAAAAGCATTGTCCTTCGCAAAATTCTGTAGAACAATCCACTTCAATAGGAAAATAAATAAAACTGCAAGCAGGAAAAAGAAAGGGTGGTAGCAATGCGCTCTCCTTGGGGAGAACAGCCTGTATTTAAACACAGAGAAATCTGTTGTGAAGAAAAGAGTAACACAATACAATACCACACAATACAATACAATACAATACAAAATCACTATTCATATTCATAGTCTTAACTCTCTCCATACGAACGGCAAAAGAGACGACGTTAACAGCGTTTCACCCCAATTACCATCATCAAAATATTGCAAGAGGAAGGCTCTTATACTGAAGAGGTGAATGTTGACAAAGAATACCACAATTCTTACGACGGAACCTAAAGGTTGGGTCATTCAGACACCCACTGGACATCCGAGGGGTATGTGTAGAGGAGAAGAGAGGACTGGCCGTACTGAGTGAGTTAAGACTGTAAGAGCAGAGATGCCAACCCTTTCAAGTGTTTATAGGAACAATCAGCACATTTGGTAGAAACATTCTGAATTTGGTAGGAACACTCTAACTCACAGCCAAACCAGCAAAAGTACATTTTATTTACATGCTTAATCTACCAGGTACAGATGCTGTTTGACTGAGACACAGCTTGATTTCGGCACGCTCTTGTTCCGGCAAATGATTAAACTGACTGGTCCACTCAATGCTGTTTCAATGTTAACACGCACGCAGTTAGCTGAGCATCATCACGCGAGACCAAGGGTAGTAGTGACTGGCCCTGGCCTTGTGATTGATTGGTCTAGAGTGTCTGGGTAATGTTACGACAGGAAACCTTGTGGCCATGATATGAAGTCGAAAATGAACTTGTCGGAACAATTCTGACATTGGCGTAACATCGGAACAAACTGCTATCCAGCATAACAAAATACAGTAGAAATCATAACAGTTGGTATCTCTGCAACAACAACAACAACAACAACAAAGCACCCTACTGACCTGTGTGAGTCCTCATGTGGGGCTTCAGATCCCCAGCGCGGCAGAAGGCTGCCGGGCACTGGCTGCACACGTGGGGCTTCACCGCCGCGTGTCTCCGTGCGTGTGACCTGAGGTCGGCCGAGCGCGGGAACGCCGCCTGGCACTCTCCACACCGGAACGGCCTCTCCTCCCCCCCACCCTCGCTGCCGTGCCTGCTGGTGGCGATGTGGACCCTGAGGCTACCCCGTGTGGAGAACTCCGCCAGGCACTGGTCGCACCTGAAGGACTTGTTGCTCCCCTTGCCCTCGCCCTCCCCCATGTGCACCGCCCTCTGGTGGAGCGAGAGCTCTGAGGTCTTGGTGAACGTTTCCCCGCAGGTCCCACAACTAAGGTTCTCCCTGTCCTTGAGCGTTGGGTTCTTCTTCTTCGATGTTGTCGTCTTCGTCGTTGTTTTTGGCGGCGTCTTCGTCATCATCTTCGTCTTTCCCCTCCCCCTCCCGCTCCCTTGGATCTGCCGGTTGTGGGTGAGGTGGATGTGTTTGCGGAGGGCCGTGTTGGACAGGAAGTGGAGGTGGCAGTGGGAGCAGGTGTGCTGTCTGGTAGAGGTGGTGGTGGTGGTGGTGGTTCCAGTGTCTGTGTGGTCAGTGTCGGTGCTGGCTGCTATGTGGGTCAGGAGGTGCTGCACCAGCTGGTCCGTGCCTGGGAACGTCTCTGGGCACTTTGGGCACCTGTGGGTGTGGCTCTCTTCATCTGACAAAACAAGAAAAAGAAAGGCAACAATTCAGTCATTTCTCTCGGGGACCCCCCCCCCACCCCTCAAAACAACCAAACCTGCCTGCACCCAGCTTATCAATTTCTCAGAGAAAAACTACATCCTGTTTATCCATTTTCTTGAGGAAAAAACTGAGCCCAGTTTATCCACACACACACACAACCCCCCCCCCACAACAACCCCAAAACACAAAAAAACCAACCAAACAAAAAAACAACTGCATCCAACTTTATCCACATGCCTGTTTCCCATGTTAATAAAAAAATGAAAGAAGAAAAAAGTGCCTACTTTATCCATTTCCCTACAGAGTAAAAACTGCACCCCCCAAGCACAAAATGTTCCGCATGTTTTTCTTCAAGAACCAACCCATAAAAAAAAAAAAAAATTCTAGAATGAACAGATGAAAAGAGTGAAAACTGAGTTTCAGAACTTCAGCCTGACACTAAGAACCTCTGCTGTGAAGAAAAGGCGAAGCTGCTTGACTACTGGAAGTGCCCCATTCCCACCCCACCCCAATAACTCCTTTCTCTTCACTGCTCTTTCTGTCCTTCTGTGTTCACTCGTATGCACACGAGTGGGCTTTTACATGTATGACCGTTTTTACCCTGCCATGTAGGCAGCCATACTCCGTTTTCGGGGGTGTGCATGCTGGGTATGTTCTTGTTTCCATAACCCACCGAACGCTGACATGGATTACAGGATCTTTAACATGTGTATTTGATCTTCTGCTTGCATATACACACGAAGGAGGTTCAGGCACTAGCAGGTCTGCACATATGTTGACCTGGGAGATCGTAAAAATGTCCACCCTTTACCCACCAGGCGCCGTCACCGTGATTCGAACCCGGGACCCTCAGATTGACAGTCCAACGCTTTAACCACTCGGCTATTGCGCCCGTCGCTCTTTCTGTCCACTTCTCCCCCAAGAAACCTGGACAATTTAAACGAAAAAGTGTGACTGCTTGTCTTTGAGCACATCGATGCAGATTCTGTTTGAACGTGCGTTGATTCTTTAGAGTGACCCTCTGAAAAAGGTCCATGAGCCCCTTGAATTATCAAGGTAGAAAAGAGTCCCTGGGACTTATAACATTCTTTAACTTTTCAGAAGCCCTGATATAAAGCCCTGAGTGGAATGATGGCCGAAAGCGTGTCCGCCTAGGAAGCGAGAGAATCTGAGTGCGCTGTTTCGAATCATGGCTCAGCCGCCGATATTTTCTCCCCCTCCCTCCACTAAACCTAGAGTGGTGGTCTGGACGCCAGTCATTTGGATGAGACGATAAACAGAGGTCCTGTGTGCAGCATGCACTTAGCGCACATGAAAGAACCCACGGCAACAAATGGGTTATTCCTGGCAAAATTCTGTACAAAAATCCACTTCAATAGGAAAAACAAATAAAAAAAACTGCATGCAGGAAAAAATGCAAAAAAATGGGTGGCGCTGTAGTATAGTGATGCGTTCTCCCTGGGGAGAGCAGCCCGGATTTTACACAGAGAAATCTGTTGTGATAAAAAGAAATACAAATACAAATAAATATGTTACAGATCACGATTTGATTTTCATTATTACATTATCAGAAGAAAAAAAAGACGACAAAAAAAAGAAAAAAAAAAAAAAAGAAAAAAAGAAGCACATTTAAGTATAGTCAATCAGGCCTACACATGACATAACTAAGCCATCTGCACAAGCATCCGTTCTCTGAGTATCTTAAATTCTTTCTGACTTTTACATTTTTCAGGTTGCTGAAATTCATGAAAATCAAAGGATGCAATATTTCTGGACAAACAAACAAACAAACAAAAACAAAACAACAAAAGAATACAGAAAGATAACAGACAAAAACAAACATACCTCCATGAACTGAGCAAAAGAATGTTCACAGTGAACACACACACACACACACACACACACCACACCCAAAAACCTCACAGGATGATGAAAATCAAATTGCTCAGCATGAGTTCGGGAAAAAAAAACACCACCTGAAACAAATCCAGAAAAAAGGCAGACAACTATACCGCAGTGAGTTTTAAGGTGGCTGAGGTAGCGTCCCTTCAGACGGAATGCCCGGCCACACCCTTTACACTTGTACACTGCGTGGGACCTTGTGCCATGAGCCGTGCTGGTCTTCCCTTCTGGACCCTCGTCACCAGTCTGCACAAACAACATCTGGTGTGATTTTCAGGCGCGTACATTGGCGTTAGACATTGGATACGGACTGATACAGGGTTGAGAATATCTGATCATTCTGTCACTTTTAACCCTTTGAGCCCTGAGTTCCTGAGCAATTTTAACCCTCCTGCCTGAGCTCCTGAGCCAAAATTTGCAAATAATTGGTGTTAAACCCCTTGAGCCCTGACCACTGCTTTACTGGTGGCAGAGAAAAATGACATAATGCCCGGCCACCGGTTGAGCGGTGCGTAAACACTTGAAGCGTGCAGAGTCTCAACCTGGCCCGTCAGGGCAGAAATCAGGGACAAAACGTGCGAGAAAACAACTGTACACAACGCAGCAAGTAATTGATATGCTTGATGGTTTATCGGAAGTAGAGTATGACAATGATTACTCTGATAGTGAGGTGGAATTCGAACTGGATGATTTTGCTACAGATAGTGATGTTGAAAATGAATCTGAGCATGCAGAATCAGTTGATCAAAGGAGGCGTGTCAGGTTGAGACTCTGCACGCTTCATGGTAGAAATCGATCTTTTTTATCCAAAGCACATGCACAAAACACAGTGAGGGGGCGCGGCAATGTTGGTACTGCGTTCGCTGGTGTTGGAATATTACGGTTTTTCTGATTAGCTCTTCAATATAATGGTACGTGAAGCCAACTTCTGTTTCGCTCGATTCAGCATGAAGCCGTGGAATATTGGCAAAATAGCAAAATACGACACAAGTGTCAACCGGTGGCCAGGATTTATGCCACCCCTCCCCACCACCAGTAAACTGGTGGTCAGGGCTCAAAGCGTTAAGGACAAAATTAATGTCCCATTACTTTTTCATCAGCCGGGTCATTGTCAGATACATTTTTGTGAGCTTGGACATCTTTTGTAACAATCTTCGGTGACAAGTTGATCCTCCCCAAATTACCTGTTCAAATGAAACAAGGCCTCTCTCTCTCTCTCTCTCTCTCTCTCTATATATATATATATACATAGCCATTTAGGTAGCCATACTCAATAAATCTTTTTTTAAATCTGTATCAGTGTATGTTTCACTATTCTGCCTATGGAAGAAGACCCTTAGGTTGAAACATGTCATTCCATCTTGTTCTGCATTGTAACCCATGTTCAATCGGTGTTCTTAGGCTGTTCTTTCACTCTCAACATTTCATTTCATTCATCTAATTATGGTGCACACAAATCTAAGTTTTGTTGTCTTTCCAAAATTACAACAGTTCTTGATAGCAGCAGGAATAGTGTCAAAAGTGTTAATTGATTTAACATTAGTGTCAAACTCAAACCTTTCATGAATGGAAAAAAAAGAAGAAAAAAAAGAAGAAAAAAAAGAAGAAGCTAAAACAACTGCTACTGTTGTTTAGCCAATACCCTACTCATACAATCACACCCACCCTCAAGGCAAAAATACAGTCACACACTTTCCTGACTGTTCTGTTCGCAGCTTATTGGATACATATATATCTTATGCATGCTTCTCTTTTTTTAATCTAAGAGGCCAACTTATCCTAATATCATCAAGCAACTAAAAAGCCATAAATATTTGGTCACACTGACTTTGTCAGTCACAAACACACACACACACACAAATACATACACACTCACAAACACACACACATACATACACACACACACACACACACACACATATATAAAAGCATATCACCTGTACCGCGTGGCCATTCGTCAAACCCTCTTTTTCATCTTTGTCCAAACTGTCACTGTCTCCACTGGGTGCCTTTACAGGCAGGGATCCAAACGATCCACAATGAATGTCTGACTGCACAGCTGACAGATCAAATGAAATCTTCAGATCTTTCAAATCCTCTTCTTCACTCAGCTCTGGCGATGACAGATTTTCCACTGCAGGGCTGGGCATAAGTGCAGTCACATCCAGGCAAAGTTTTTTCTTCTTAGTCCTGCAAATTTTCGGTTTGGGTCGAGCATGATTTTTACAATCTCCGTCCTCACCAGCATCAGTGGGAGTGCCTTTCCTTTTGCGTTGTCTGCCGGTTTGGGGGCTTGTTGATTTTTTCCCCTGTTGTGTGTTCAGATCATCATGTTTTATGGTACTTTTCTTGCAGTTTGTTGCCTGTGTCTCTGTTCTCCCAACTTCAGTGTCTGTGTCCCACAACATCTCTCTTGTTTTCATCTTCTCTTCTGTTCTCTCCAACAACTTCTGGTCTTTGTTGTGGCTGGCTCCGTTCATGACCGCGTTCTCACGTTTTCTGTTGTTGTTATTTGTCCTGCATTTTTGTTTGAAGACTTTCTCTGACACCTGTCTGCTGTTCCTCAAGATCTCTCTTTCGAGCAGCATGCTTTCAATCTCTGCCTGAAGCGTCCGCTTTTCTGCCTGGAGTTTTTCCTGTTCTGCCAGACATTTCTCATGTTCAGCCTGAAAGTCTCCGTGCTCTCGTTTTAATTTCACATGCTGTGCAATAAGTTTTTCGTGTTCTGCTAACAGCTTGTCATGTTCTGTCTGAAGTTTGGTGTGCTCTCCTAACAACTTGTCATGATCTGTGTTCAATTTTGTGTGCTCTGCAAACAACTTGTCATGTTCTGTGTTCATTTTTGTGTGATCCACAAACAACTTGTCATGTTCTGTGTTCATTTTTGTGTGATCCGCAAACAACTTGTCATGTTCTGTGTTCAATTTTGCGTGCTCTGCTAACAACTTGTCATCTTCTTGTGTCTGGAGTTTCTGCTGCCCCAGCAGTGGCGAAGTTAACTGGAGGTTCTTGTCCTCAGCCTTGGCCGATAACACGCTGTGTTCTGGCTGGATGTCCGCGATCACGGCAAGTTGCTCTGCCTGTCTGGGAAGCTGAGTTTGGTGGAAGTCTTTCTCCCTTTGGAGAGCCTCCTCCACCGTCTCTCCCCCCTCCATGGCATGAGTGGTTTAAGACACTACGGTGATGGTGAGCATTTCAGGAGTCAGTTGATGGTGATCTGCGCATCGTGGATTTACCCATCATGGACTGTCTGGGAGCAGATCTAATATAAAATAAACAAATATAATAAATAATAATGAAGTGTAATAATATATGAATAATAGATAATACAAAAAGATGAATGACACAGGTGATGACAATCATAAATAATAATCATAACAAATGAGAGAAGTTAAATAATATGTAATATGCAAAACAGGTACCAATAGTAATCATAATGAAACTGAGGAACTGATTCTGACATGTACAGTAGTTAACACACATATGTGCACACACACACACACACACTGACAGAAAACCTAAAAATGCTTTCACAAACACAGACCTAGAGCATGAATTTACAGACACTTGAAAAGTTGAAATACCCATGGTCTGACATACAAGCATGTGCATACATGGTCCATCAGTCAACACACACACACACACACACCCTCTCTCTCTCTTTCTGTATCTCTCACACACACACTCTCTCTCTCTCTCACATACACACTCACTCTCTCATACACAAACACATACACACACACTACCCTCTCTCTTTTTCTTTTTCTCTACCTCACACACACACAGACGCACACACATTATAATACACAATAATGGCATGCATGAGTAAAATTGTGACTCTACAGTTCCACTGACACTAGACAAACAGCCGGGTCGGCCAACAGATGTGGAGCTATCTCATATGTATCATGGCTCAGTACCCCAACCTTAACAGACCCTGCTGAAAAAGTACTTAGTTAGAATCTCAAGGCTTTAGAATGAACATTTTCAAACCCCCATGATGTGTGTATCACTGAGTTGTCTTGGTGAGGCCTTAAAAACAGGTTTAAAAATAATGGGGACATTTGACAAAGACTTGCAGAAAGGCAATGTTGGATGGTGGAAGCAGGTTCCACAATTATCATGTTCAAATTAATCATCATTAAGTTCCATTCCCAGATTTACCTACCTGAATTGTTTTAAACGGCAAAGAAAAAGAAGAAGAAGAAGAAAAATAAATAAATATGGGGGTGAGGTGGGGGTGGGGGTGGGGAATGGGGATGGTGGTGGTTACAAAGCGCATAATTGCTGAATGGGAGTACTGATGAGACGTGGCCGTTTCGTTGTTGTTGTAGTAGGTTACTTTCAAACTAGAGTTTAGCATTCTGATTCCATGTATCACACTGATGGCAAACCGTTGTACTGTCTGAGCGTAATCATTGGTTGTATGAATGATGCTCGCAGCGCCAACGCCAATACTGAGACAACCCTAGACTTGGAAAATTTCTGCAAAGATCGGCTGTGCAAAACCAGTCCTGGATCTGTAGTAGTGCAGAAGTAAGTAAGGCAATAACACAGCACAATGAATGAAAGAAAACAATTAGCAAACGCTGTCCAGAACAATGACCATTGAATAAAAATTACCACGACTGTCTACATAGGTTACACTGCATAACAGTTGTGGAAGTTAACTTTTCCATGTGCAGTCTGCCAAAGAGTGCAGTAGGAACATGCATTTTACATATTAGATATTGGAAATGAAAGTGCAAGTCTTCTAAGAAAGCACATTGGATATTTACTTTTCTCGTGTCTTGGGACGGCAAAGTTTATTGACAACGTCTTGGAGTTACTTCCCTTGCTTCAAGACCGAACGAATCTCCACAAAGCGGACGAAACCATCCCAAAAAGCTCTTCGTTTTATCATCATTACATTCGGTATCATTTAGAACTGATCTGACTTTGCCCCCATATTGTACAATGCGTTTTGTTTCATTCAACATTGTCTGGGCTTTTATCATGGCGGAAATGTTGTGAAACACACTTTGTCTCTATGCTTTTGAAAACACAATATGAACCGAACAGAAAAAGTGCGGACTGAGAAGATTAAGACAGCAAGGAACAAAGAGAGAGTATTTGATCTGAAGCTTCAGTCTTGAGTATCGGAGGTTACGGGGTGATATGATTGAGGCAAATAAGATTCTGCACTGACATTCCAGCTACCAAAGCACCGGGCACTGACACAGAATGAAGTTTTCACACTGGACATTGACAAACTTGAAAAAGTGTAGTGCCTATATCTGCCCGGTTCATAACCGGCGATTATAAACCCAGAACACCCGGCTCCATCACCAAGATGCTTCACGCTCTGCAACTGCCGATACTCCAACAGCGTAGACATGATCTACGCCTCATCTTCCTCTACAAGGTGGTTGAGGGGTTGCCAGTACCGGCCGGCATACCATCTGCTGAGTATTTAACTCCACATAAACCAGGACACAAGGCCACGAACATCTGGCGACCAGTACGATACCACCAGTGCGATCTCTGATCATATAAGAAACAACACGAGAACATTTCAAGTCAGCAGATGTCGGACAGAGCAATACGAACAGTCATTCTTTGTTCAGAACAGTAAGAGACTGGAACCACCTGGAAGAAAACATCGTAAGAGCACCAACTCTTAAGAATTAAAAAAACAACAACAACAAAACAACTAATGACATTTCAACAGTGAACCTGCTAATCTACGCACACCCCCACCCGTCGCGATAATGCCATAATCTTGGTGACAGCGATGTACTCAACAGATACAGACACACTGGTACAGTTAAACTTATGACAGCCGGCACACGACGGCACAAATTTTGCCGGGGATGTCTACTGAAGTTCAAAAAACCATTCAGCAACTGCCATGTCTTAAAAAACAACAACTAACTTGTGGAAATGTGTGTGTGTGTGTGTGTGGGTGTTCAATGAGTGGAAAGGTCCTTCTGAAGTGTATGTAGGGGAGGGTATCCATAAAAGCCTCGCTCTGCTATTGCCATTACCCTCGTTCTCTCCCTTTTAGGGGAACACTGGAAATCCACATCCCCAGATATCACCATTTTCTATGAATATATTTTAATTTCTCTCTCGATTATTGTAGCTGTGTACATGAAGGCGATCACTTGGGCTCTTGGAGAATCCACAGAATGCACAGGATGTTGACTGCACCGTTTGCGGATCATGGATTAATCCGCTTTGTCAGTACACTGTGTTCCGGCGTTCATTCACTGACTAATCGGCAGTACAGCCACTGACGGTCACAAGCGCGGCACACTTACTCAGTTACAAAGACGTATGCACGTAAGCACACACACACACACACACACACACACACACACACACACACACACACACACACTGACACACACGACACGGCACTGACACACACAAATGAAGACATGGACTATGAGTGACGGATGTCGGACGCACTGGCACGCACGCACGAGCGCGGCACACATACGCACACACACACGCACGCGCGCGCGCACACACACGCACACGCACACACGCAAGCAAGAACACTGACCGGTGCGCGGCACGCGCGCGCACACACACACTGACACGCACACGTCAGGTGACACACACACACACACATACACACTGCCACGCACACACATATACACACGGCACACACACACACACACACACACACACACACACACACGTCAGGTCACACACACACACACACACACACAAACACGTCAGGTCACACACACACACGCACACACACACACACACACATACACGTCAGGTGACACACACACACGTCAGGTAACACACACACGCACACACACACACGGCACAATACGCACACACACACACACACACACACACACACAAACACGTCAGGTCACACACACACACACGTCAGGTAACACAGACACACACACACACACACGTCAGGTAACACAGACACACACACACACACACGTCAGGTAACACACACACACACACACACGTCAGGTAACACACACACGCATACACACACACGGCACAACACGCACACACACACACACACACACACACTGGGACATACACGGCGTCAGGTCACACACACACACATACACGTCAGGTAACACACACACACACACACACACGACACACACACACACACACACACACACACACACACATGCCAAATATCACCTGTGGAACGCAAAAGACGTTAAATGAAAGGCAAACAACGCACGGAACGTTTCTCGCGCATTTCATCCACTGAAAACAGGCTCGGAACCGGGCCTCTCAGCACACACTGACATTGACACACACACCGCACACGCACATTTCATCAAACCTATTCTTACCTCACTTGGCTTTGGTCACAGATGGCTGAACCAGGGTACACTTAATATCAACAGATTGAAGTTTGCACTCTTACAGAAACTTGAGTGTCGATACATAAATTTCTGAAGAAAGCAGAAAAACGAAAAATGAATCTAAGTTCATATTCTACAATAATGTTTCTAAAGAATACAGACTAGAACCATATTTGATCTATTCAAGAAAAACTGAGCATAGAACCGCCAAATGCAGACTTCGCATAAGCGCACATTCTCCAAATCAGTAGAAAGAGGCAGATACACAGACACAGAAAAAAACATGCAAGAAAATGCAAAACATGTGGTGTATTAGAATATGATTATCATTTTCCAGACACATGTATTAGATATGAATACTTACGAAAAGTTTTCTTTACAGATATAAAATCTGAATTCACAAAATTTGACGACAATGATACAGTGAGTCAGTGGTGTAATTACGACCCCGTACAACCCCGTCAGGTCAGGGGCATAGCCCTTGCTACTGGCAGCATGTAACCCAGTACTACCTGCCGCATGTGAAGTCTCCCAACGACGGACCAGGCGGAGGAGGAAACCTTTCCCAACGGCTGTGAAGGCGGAAGAGGATGACCAAAGGGCAGGGGGAGATCTTATCCTTGGCTGGAAGTCCCCCTAGGAGACGGAGCTCCGAAGAAAAAAACCTGCACCTGCCGAGGCCGTCCTACACGTGGCAGTATCTGCACCTGTGGGACTGTGAGCGTCGGTAGGCGAGAGAGTGGGGAAGGGACTGCACAACTCCTCCTCACTAAAAAAAAAAGTCACCTGTGCTGGTCAGGCAACCAGGCTGATGTCGGAACGACAAGCTAGCCCTTCGACACTCAGCTTTCCCAAGCCCTGCGGCGATAGAGAAGTGGTAACGGGGACATGCAGAGGATGCTGCTGGCAGTTCCTAGTCACGACTCTGCACGTAGGCGGCTGTGGGGTGATGGTCGTCCGCCGTAGACTGGGGCAGATGCGGCGCCCGTATCCTCCCACAGTGTCAGAGCAGCCCTTTTTAGGGACAGCACTGCTCTCCCCACATGGGGAAGGGGAGATAAAAGGATCCCCAAACAAAGCCTGCCTCACCTAGTACCTAGTAGGAAACCGCACCTACTTGGACATCCAACAATAGCGGTCGAAAACAACAACAACAAAAAAAAAAGAACCAGGAGTCATGCCCTGACTCTGGGTGCCTGGAATGTTCGCACCCTCTTAGACAGAGACGACAGACCAGAAAGGCGCACAGCACTCATTGCTAGAATGCTTGATCGCTACCAGGTGGACATAGCAGCCCTGAGCGAAACCAGGTTTGCGGGTGAAACCCTGCTGGAGGAAGTTGGAGTGGGCTACACCTTCTACTGCATTGGGAAGCCAGATGGCACCCCAAGAACCTGGGCTTTGCCATACGAACCAAACTTGCACGACAGCTTGACAGCCTTCCACATGGGATAAACGACAGGTTGATGACCCTGCGTCTGAAGCTGTCCAAGGATCGCTTCGCCACAGTCATCAGCTACTATGCCCCGATGACCAACCCTGATGACATCAAAGAAGCTTTCTACGAGGAGCTCAGCCGCACCATTTCAGCGGTAGACAGAAAGGGCAGGCTGATCATCCTTGGGGATTTCAATGCCCGCGTCGGCGTGGACGTCTCCTCGTGGCCAAAAGTCCTAGGACAGCACGGCACCGGCAAGTGCAACTCCAACGGACTGCTTTTGCTCTCGCTCTGTGCGCAGCATGGACTGACCATCACCAACACCCTCTTCCAACAAGCGGACAAGTACAAGAACACATGGATGCATCCCCGCTCCAAACAGTGGCACATGCTGGACTATGTGATTGTCCGGCAGAGGGACAGAGGTGATGTTTCCACTACACGCTGCATGAGAGGAGCAGTCTGTTGGTCGGACCATCGCCTGGTATGCAGCAAGATGAACATCAGACTTGCACGCAAGCTCCAACCAGCCAGGCAGAAACCCCCTAGGAAGCTGAACATCCACCGCCTCTCTATCACCAAGGACGTGCTGCAGCAGCAAATCCAAGTAGCTCTCCAAGAAATTCCTGCATCGACTGATGCAGAAGAGGTATGGAGCACCTTTAGAGATGCTGTATACACAGCAGCAGCTGACACACCCGGCTTTGTACAGAGGAGCCACAGAGACTGGTTTGACGAGAACGACTCTGGAATCTCCAAGCTCCTGAACACACTGCATATACGGCATCGGGATCACATTTCCAATAAAGACTGCCAGAGGAAGGAGAACCAGTTCTTGCAAACCAAGCAACTCGTACAGAAGAGGCTGCGTGAGATGAAGAATACCTGGTGGGATAGAAAGTCCGAAGAGCTTCAGTCCACTGCTGATGCTCACGACATGAAGACCTTCCATGATGGTCTCCGAGCTGTGTATGGGCCGAGAGTCACAGGATCAACCCCTGTCCGAGCCTCGGACTCGGCAGACCACCCTCCTGACAGACAAGAAAGACATCCTTGCCCGCTGGGCAGAGCACTTCAACACCCTCCTCAACAGGGACTCGTCCGTATCTGACGAGGCAATTGCAGCCCTCCCACAGCTGACACTGAAGGCTTTGTCACGCACGGCCGGACCACAGTGCAGTGTAGAACTGGGGGAGGTGTGGAATCGAAACTGGGTCAGTGTGACAGTGGATCGACATGACAGGACACTGCACGTACTGCACACAACACACGATACACATACACACACGCGCACGCACACATACACACACGCGCACGCACACATACACACACGCGCACACAAATACGCACGCGCGCACACACACGCACTCACAGACAGACAGACAGACAGACACACACACACACAGAGGGTCGGATACCACCCCCCCCCCCTTCCACTCCCCTGCCCCTCTCCCCCAATACACACACACACAAACAGTGAAACTTTAAAAAAAAAAGAAAAAAAGTGTATGCTAAAATATGCTAAGAAAAGTGTATTTTTAGATTCTCTTCAAAAACACACACAAAAACACAAAATTTGTTTTCTTTGTTCTAATTCTCAGTCTGGTTAGCCGCTTCACGAATTCAAAACGGTCGGGGCACTGAAACGGAAAACACGCAAGGCAATAGTATGACTATAGCGATTATTTATTATTGACGGTGTGTATGACGGGCGCAATAGCCGAGTGGTTAAAACGTTGGACTGTCAATCTGAGGGTCCCGGGTTCGAATCACTGTGACGGCACCTGGTGGGTAAAGGGTGGAGATTTTTACGATCTCCCAGGTCAACGTATGTGCAGACCTGCTAGTGCCTGAACCCCCTTCGTGTGTTTATGCAAGCAGACGATCAAATACGCACGTTAAAGATCCTGTTAATCCATGTCAGCGTTCGGTGGTTTATGGAAACAAGAACATACCCAACATGCACACCCCCAAAAACGGAGTATGGCTGCCTACATGGCGGGGTAAAAACGGTCATACACGTAAAAGCCCACTCGTGTGC
>NC_134910.1:13640256-13660256 GCF_041734735.1 Babylonia areolata | reverse complement strand
TACCCACCAGGTGCTGTCGCCGTGATTCAAACCCAGAACCCTCAGATCGAAAATCCAGCGCTTTAACCACTCGGCTATTGCGCCCGTCAATTGATTATAAAAGCAGAATAGCAGATTTTGATTTTAAAAAATCCAGGAATCAGAATAGCAGATCTTTAACGTGCGTATTTGATCTTCTGCTTGCATATACACACGAAGGGGGTTCAGACACTAAGCAGGTCTGCACATATGTTGACCTGGGAGATCGTAAAAATCTCCACCCTTTACCCACCAGGCGACGTCACCGTGATTCGAACCCGGGACCCTCAGATTGACAGTCCAACGCTTTAACCACTCGGCTATTGCGCCCGTCGCGCCGGGGATTCGAACTCACACCGTCGCGGACACTGTATTGGCAGAGAAGCGTCTTAACCATTCTGCCATGACATGAATAAACAACGAGGCCAGGTGAAGAAATGATTAACAAATAGTAAAGAGTGGTAACACAACGTCAAGTCAATGCTGCTTGTGCCACTGATTCAGCTAGAACACAGGTAAATAAAAGGTACATATCCTGACACTTCCTCGAGAAAGGAAGCGCCGGTCTTGTGCGTATACCGATCATTTGACATGCACACAGCAGCAATGACAGAAGAAAAGAAACCTGCAAACACAAATAAGGTTTTTAAATTTTTTAAAATTATTATTCAAGACTAGCGTGGCCTCTTAATAAGCTACTCAGAATATACGGACAATACAGAACAAACACATGGCTGACTGGCGCAATAGTCGAGTGGTTAAAGCGTTGTAATTTCACTGACTCTGAGGGTCCCGGGTTCGAATGTCGGTGACGGGCGCCGGTGGGTAAAGGGTAGAGATTTTTCCGATCTCCCAGATCAACATTATGTGCAGACCTGCTCGTCCTTGAACCCCCTTTCGTGTGTATACGCAAGCGGAAGATCAAATACGCACGTTAAAGATCCTGTAATCATTTTCAGCGTTCGGTGGGTTATTGAAACAAGAACATACCCAGCATGCGCAACCCCCGAAAACAGAGTATGGCTGCTAACAGGGCGGGTAGTCAAAAACGGTCATACACGTAAAAGCCCACTCGTGAACATACGATCGAATGTGGGAGATGCAGCCCACGAAACGAAGAAGAAGAAGAAGAAGAAGAAGAAGAAGAAGAAACAGCACATGGTTGCCTCGATGTGCGTGTGTATATTTTTGTTTTTTTAATGAATTTTTTATATATATCTAATTGAAACGAATAAACATTGTTTATTGCACCCCCTCCCCCCCCCACGCATCCCCCCCCCCCCCCCCCACTCCAGGTCCGCACGTGGAACAGGACGGACTACGCTGGTCTGGAGCACGTGCACACCGCCTTGACCGACATCTGGCGTCCTCGGGTCATGGTGTCCAACTCCTTGGAGGACAGGTGTGGAGGGAGGAGGGAGGAGGAGGAGGAGGAGGAGTGGCTGGAGGGGTGGAGTGATGGGGAGAACACACACACTGAACACTGAAATGTTTAATGTCATTAGCTGTAAAGCTCTAGCGACATAAGTAGGTACAAATCAGTTTCAGTTTCAGTAGCTCAAGGAGGCGTCACTGCGTTCGGACAAATCCATATACGCTACACCACATCTGCCAAGCAGATGCCTGACCAGCAGCGTAACCCAACGCGCTTAGTCAGGCCTTGAGGGGTACAAATCAGAACAGAAATGGTGCGAAACAACGAAAATGGAACAGAAAGGAAAAAACGGAACCATAGTATACTAAACTACTAAGGGATAAGCGGCACTTTGGTATTTTGTCGTTTGCTTAAAATGACCATGTGGCAGGCGGGTACTGTGCCTCCCTCCCCCCCACTCCCCCCACCAATAGCTATTTCTCTAAGTTTAAAAACCTATACAAAATCAAGGAAAAATAACGAACGTCTTTACTGTAGCTTGGCAAGAGAGAGAGAGAGAGAGAGAGAGAGAGAGAGAGAGAGAGAGAGAACTGAATGAATTCTATTCTGAGGGTAATAGAGAAAGCAAGACAATGCTTGTTATTCTTCCAACCAGAGAGAGAGAGAGAGAGAGAGGGTGGGGGGACGGGGTGTTTGTTGTGTGTGTGCAGTGTGTGTTTGGTGTTGTTGTGGTGGTGGTGGTATGTATGTGTGTGTGTGTGAATAGAATAGAAGAAAATAGAATAGAATAGAATACTTTTTATTGTCATAAAACCTTAAGGTTTATAAGACACAATGAAACATAAACATGAGCATATTAAGAAGAGAAACATTCATGAACAAATTTCGCCAGCCTTGGCTGTAATTCTGTTAGAATGATCAGTTCACTAGGCTTTGCATTTGGACGACATATATCGATTAGGAATCTGTGTCTGTAACTATTGTACTTTACACAATTGTCTAAAAGGTGAATCTCATCTTCTAAACTGTTACAAGTATCACACAGTCTTTGTTCTTTCGGTGTATTTTTATATCTTCCCTGTTCGATTTGTAAGTCATGGGCGCTGATTCGTAACATGGTCAGTGCTTTCTTGTGTTGTGTATTTGCTGTATTCTTTAAATACGGCTCAATTTTATAATTTATCGCAGCGTTCTTGTAAAATTCTAAATTGGATGAACTGTTATGTTTCTGTTTCCAAAATTTTACATATTCATTTTCAAGCTTCTTGGATATATATATATATATATATATATATATATATATATATATATATGTGTGTGTGTGTGTGTGTGTGTGTGTGTGTGTGTGTGTGTGGCTGGCTGGCTGGCTGGCTGTCTGTGTGTTTGTCTGCGTCCGCGTCAAGTGTTCGCGCACGCTGAATCCAGTTATACTGTGTAGAGATCCCTCCCTGCTCCACCTATTTGTCTATCTTTTCTCCGTCTCGGATTTTGTCCCTGTCTATCAGTCTCCGGTATTTTACGGCTGTGATATTCATATTGACATTGCGCTGGACTTTCAACCCTAGGGTCCCGAGCTTGGTAATGTCATGGATACTTATATAATGTCTGTCTTCGGTCGGAGACCAAGCTTGGAGCGCTTTACAAACACGGAGTCATTTGTACAACAGGCTGCCAACCTGGGTACAGCCGACTGACGGCTGCCATTGGGGGCTTATCTTTCGTTTCCTGTGTCATTCAGTTAGGTTTCAGCCACACACACACACACACACACACACACACACACACACCAAACACACACACACACACACACACCAAACACACACACACACACACACACACACACACACAAACAGACACACACACACCCCCCCCCCCCGCCCACACACACACCAAACACACACACACACACACACAGACCCCCCCAACACCCCCCCCCACACACACACACCAAACACACACACACACACAGACCCCCCACACACACACCCCGCCGACACACACACCAAACACACACACACACAGACACACAGACCCCCCCAACACCCCCACACACACACACCAAACACACACACACACACAGACCCCCCCACACACACACACATACACACACACACACACACAGCCGTGTACCATTTTACCTGTAAGACCGTTTTGTTTATTTACCCCGCCATGTAGGCAGCCACACTACCATTTTCGGGGATGTGAATGCCGGGTATGTTCTTTTTTTTTTCTCTCTCCCCATACCCCACAGAACGCTGACATGGATTACAGGATCTTTAACGTGAGTATCTGAACTTCTGCATGCATGAATACACAAACGAAGAGGATTCAAGCACTGGCAGGTCTGCACATATGTTGAAACTTGGGAGATCGGGAAAAAAAAAAAAATCTCCACCCTTATTTAACCTACCAGGTGTGACGAGGATCGAACTCAGGACACGCGGGGCGAGAATCCAGCCCTGTAACCACTTGACAATGGCACCCGTCAGTCCGCGTAAGCTGCATCTGTTACGGTTAAAATACTCCCTTTCACTGTGGAGTGATGGCCTAGAGGTAACGCGTCCGCCTAGGAAGCGAGAGAATATGAGCGCACTGGTTCGAATCACGGCTCAGCTGCCGATATTTTCTCCCCCCCCCCCCCCACTAGACCTTCAGTGGTGGTCTGGACGCTAGTCATTCGGATGAGACGATAAACCGAGGTCCTGTGTACAGCATGCACTTAGCGCACGTAAAAGAACCCACGGCAACAAAAGGGTTGTTCCTGGCAAAATTCTGTAGAAAAATCCACTTCGACAATAAAAAGAAATAAAACTGCACGCAGGAAAAAAATACAAAAAAAAGAAAAAAAGAAAAAAAATGGGTGGCGCTGTAGTATAGCGACGCGCTCTCCCTGGGGAGAGCAGCCCGAATTTCACACAGAGAAATCTGTTGTGATAAAAAGAAATTCAAATACAAATCAAATACATATACAAACTCGCATTATTTTATGCAGCAGCTAGGTAGAGGACCCATGTCACTGAAGGTTGACCAGGTCATGGGTCTGTTATCCATGAACCTACTGCTCTTTAAGTTCGGTGGTAGGATAGGCCATGTTTTCTGCACATCACAGGGGGGAATCCCTAGCTATTCTTAGACATCATATTTTCTGTCTTTATAGCACAAGGGAATTTTGCGCTCTAAATTGACTGGCGGTGAAAGGGTTGGGGTTGAGATTTTTAAAATTTTTTACAATTTTTTACCCTTCAACATCAGCATTATTACATGTGTAGACCTGCTCTGTACCTGAACCCTCCAACATACACTCCCCCCCCCTCGCCCCTCCCCTCCCCCCTACCCCCTTCTTGGTATACACAACGCAGAACTTCAAAAACGCACATTAAAGATCGCATGATCCATGTCAGAGTTCGACGCTTCAAAAACGCATGGGTTCGATGGGTTATAGGAAAACACTCTTGAACGCACACTGCATGCACTCCAGGCCCCGGAAAACTGAGTACGGCTGCCTAAATGGCTGGGGGGGGGGGGGGTTAAAGAACGGCCGTGCACGTCCCTAAAAAAGCACGTAAAATGCACTCAGCCGTGGATGTACACGTGTATGCGGATAAACGTCAGGAGCTGTGACCACCCACACTGGGGAAAAAGTCCGTCACATGTCACTGATTTGGCCCATGGTTTAATAAACTCGTGAGTGAAACCACAGTTGAATTTTTGAGCATTTCCAGGCAGTTTTCGGACCAAAAAACAACACCACACCACACACACACACGCACACGGACACGGACACGGACGCACACAAAAACCCTAACAAAAAGCCCCTCTTTTTTTTTCTTTGTTGGTCCCAATAGACCACGAACCTTTCTGTTGTGCATGATATCGCCGTGGTGACAGATCGATTGTGGTATAGTGTGTGTGTGTGTGTGTGTGTGTGTGTGTGTGTGTGTGTGTGTGTGTGTGTGTGTGTGTGTGTGTGGTGTGGTGTGGTGTGGTGTGGAATGATGTGTGTGTGTGGTGTGGTGTGATGTGGTGTGTGGTGTGGTGTGGTGTGGAATGATGTGTGTGTGTGGTGTGGTGTGATGTGGTGTGTGGTGTGGTGTGGAATGATGTGGTGTGTGGTGTGGTGTGGAATGATGTGGTGTGTGGTGTGGTGTGATGTGGTGTGGTGTGGAATGATGTGGTGTGTGGTGTGGTGTGATGTGATGTGGTGTGGTGTGGAATGATGTGTGTGGTGTGGTGTGGTGTGGTGTGGTGTGGTGCGGAATGGAGTGGAATAGTGTGATGTGGTATGATGTGGTGTGGTATGATGTGGTGGTGTGGTGTGATGTGGTATGGTGTGATGTGGTGTGGAATAGTGTGATACGGTATGATGTGGTGTGGTGTGGTATGGTGTGGTGGTGTGATGTGATGTGTTGTGGTGTGGTGTGATGTGGTGTGGTGCGGAATGGAGTGGAATAGTGTGATGTGGTATGATGTGGTGTGGTGTGGTGTGATGTAGTATGGTGTGGTGTGGTGTGATGTGGTGTGGAATAGAGTGGGATAGTGTGATGCGGTATGATGTGGTGTGGTGTGGTGTGGTATGATGTGGTGGTGTGATGTGATGTGGTGTGGAATGGAGTGGAATAGTGTGGTGTGGTATGATGTGGTGTGATATGGTGTGGTGTGATGTGGCGTGGTGTTGTGTGGCGTGATGTGGTGTGGTGTGATGTGGCGTGGCGTGGTGTGATGTGGTGTGGTGAGGAATGGAGTGGAATAGTGTGGTGTGGTGTGGTGTGGTGTGATGTGGTGTGGTGTGGAATGCAGTGGAAATGTGTGGTATGGTATAGTGTGATGTGGTGTGGAGTGATGTGGTGTGGTGTGGTGTGATGTGGTGTGGTGTGGAATGCAGTGGAAATGTGTGGTATGGTATGGTGTGATGTGGTGTGGTGTGATGTGGTGTGGTGTGGTGTGATGTGGCGTGGTGTGGAATGCAGTGGAAATGTGTGGTATGGTATGGTGTGATGTGGTGTGGAGTGATGTGATGTTGTGTGTTGAGGAATGGAGTGGAATAGTGTGGTGTGGTGTGATGTGGTGTGGTGTGGTGTGATGTGGTGTGGTGTGATGTGATACAATGCGCCGCGATCTTTTGTTATTGTTAAATAATCCCTCTGTCTCATTATTTTCTTTCCTTTTTTTTGTTTTTTTTTATTATTCTTTTTAGGATAAAATCAGACATGGGCCTAATACATTGATAGCCCAGTCATTTGCAAAGGTAGTTGAATGTCTCTTAATGAAAAAAAGCTTAGGAACAAATGGGTGGTTCATTCAAAATTTTAACACTAAGGTCTGGCTACAGTTTGCTAATGAAACACACACACACACACACACACACACACCGACCGACACACACACACCGACCGACACACACACACACACACACACACACACACACACACACCGACCCTCCCCCCCCCAAAGCCCTCCCCCCCCCGCACCCCTCCCCCCCCACACACACACATTAAACGCCAGTGATGGAAAACAAACCACAAAATCCGTGTTTGATGCGTATCAGCACAAATAAAAACCAAAAGGCACACAGACCTTCATAAAAGGCTATGAAACCTCTAACCCAAAGAATGTGAGTGCGAGAGAGAGAAAGAAGAACACAGAACGAGAGAGAGAGAGAGAGAGAGAGAGAGAGAACTCAGAACTCAGAACTCAAAACGTTTTTATTCAAGGATTAAGATTTTAGGCATTGCCTATTCTTCCAATCTGTCCTTGAGAGAGAGAGAGAGAGAGAGAGCAGATAGGTTAGCCAACAGACCAGCTTTCCGCGGACACAGAGGGTGTGTGTGTGTGTGTGTGTGGGGGGGGGGGGGGGGGGGGGGGGGGGGTCGTTTTTGTAGTCAGTCAGGGGCTGTTGACACAGAAAACACAATTACTGGGTCCAGACACCATATTTTAACAGAGCAAGCACTTTGTGTCGTGCACATGACTAACTGTGTGTGTGGATGTGTGCTTTACATTACAGCCTCACCCGATCTGGGTGGTCCTCTGACTTCCACACTGCCCACTTTGATGAGGATGGTGGTGGTGGTGATGATGGTGGTGGTGGTGGTGATGATGGTGGTAATGGTGATGGTGGTGGTGGTGGTGGTGGTGGTGATGGTAGTGATGATGATGGTAATGGTGATGGTGATGGTGATGGTGGTGATGATGGTGGTAATGGTGATGGTGGTGGTGGTGGTGGTGGTGATGATGGTGGTGATGGTGGTGGTGGTGGTGTTGATGGTAGTGATAATGGTGGTGGTGGTGATGATGGTGATGGTGGTGGTGGTGGTGATGATGGTAGTGATGATGGTGGTGGTGGTGGTGGTGGTGGTGGTGGTGGTGGTGGTGGTGATGGTAGTGATGATGGTGGTGGTGGTGATGGTGATGGTGGTGATGATAGTGATGATGATGGTGGTGGTGGTGATGGTGGTGGTGGTGGTGGTGGTGATGGTAGTGATGATGGTGGTGGTGGTGATGGTGATGGTGGTGATGGTGGTGGTGCTGATCCAGTGCCAGCTACGCTGGACAGGACATGTTATCCGCATGACAGACAGCAGGATCCCGAAGATGCTCTTGTATGGCTAGCTGAAGGGAAGCCACCGCGAACTTGGAAGACCCTGCAAGCGCTTCAAGGACACATTGAAGACAAACCTCAAAGCCTGTGACATAGACATCGCTTCCTGGGAAACTGATGTCCTTGGCCGCTCTCGCTGGAGGATGCTGTGCTCTAGTGGCATAAAGACGTTTGAAAACAAGAGAACGCTGGCCATTAAGGAGAAGCGTGAGCGAGGGAAGCAGGGCTCAACTTCTGGAGATGTTTTCCCTTGCAACACCTGTGGGAAGTGCTGCGCATCTAGAATCGGCCTCTTCTCCCATATGAGGACACACACCGACAGATAAGCCTGCCTGCCTACTCATCCGTCGGTCCGACGGGAGACTCCATCCTCTGGTGGTGGTGGTGATGACTGATGATGGTGTTGATGGTGGTGTTGATGGTGGTGATTATGGTAGTGATGATGGTAGTGATGGTGGTGATGGTGAATGTGG
This sequence comes from Babylonia areolata, assembly GCF_041734735.1. NCBI lineage: Eukaryota > Metazoa > Mollusca > Gastropoda > Neogastropoda > Buccinidae > Babylonia > Babylonia areolata. Next base: position 13,651,792 of record NC_134910.1, on the reverse strand, counting down.
TGATGATGGTGGTGGTGGTGATGATGGTGGTAATGGTGATGGCAGTGATTATGGTGATGGTGATGGTGGTGGTGATGATGATGGTGATGGTGGTCATAGTGGTGGTGGTGATAATGGTGGTGGTGATGATGGTGGTTGTGATGGTGATGGTATTTATGATGGTGATGGTGATGGTGGTTGTGATGGTGGTGGTGATGGTGAATGTGGTGATGATGGTGGTGGTGGTGATGGTAGTGATGATGGTGGTGGTGGTGATGGTAGTGATGATGGTGATGATGATGGTGATGATGGTGGTGATGATGGTGATGGCTATGGTGGTTGTGGTGATAGTGCGATGAGTGTGATAACCTCCCCCCACCCCTGTTCCCTCTTCAAAGGTTGTATAAGACCATGGGAGATCTACCCACCCCCCTCCCTTTTTTTAACCCTCTCCCTTCACACCCTCGAAAGGGCGTAAAATACTACGGGACTTCTAAGCCTTTTTTAACATCTCCACTTTACCCCCTCCAAGAGATGTAGATATATGTAGGACCTGTAGTCTTTAAAAAACAAACACCCCCCCCCCCAAAAAAAAAAACAACAAAAAACACCCAACAAACCCTTGCCCTTTATAACTCCCTTTCAAGGGACGTAATAAGCTATGGGACATCTAACTCAGTATTATTATTATTATTATTATTTTCTTTCTTTATTTTTTTCAAACCTCCCATCCAAGGGAGACGTAAAAAGCTATGAGACATCTAACCCTTATTATTGTTATTATCGTTATTACTATTATCATCATTATTATTACTGTTATTATCATTGTTTTCATTATTATCATTATTTCATTTGAATCCAATACCCCCCTCCCCCAAACCTCCTATCCAAGGGACGTAAAAAGCTATGAGACATCTACCCCCCCCCCCCTTTTTTTATTTTTATTTCTATAAAACTGATTAATCATTTTTTTTTCAAACCTAACGTCCAAGGGACGTAAAATGCTATGAGACACCTACCCCTCTCCCCCTCTAGAGAGAGAGAGAAAAAAAAATCAAACCTGTTCAAGGGACGTAAAAATCTGTAAGACATCTACTATTCAGCTATGTATTTTTCAAATTATTTTTTCTCTCTCCCCAAAAACCTCCCCACCCCCAAAGGGACGTGTTCAAGAGCGACATCTCCCCGCTGACCCTGACGTGGGAGGGGCAGGTGGTGTGGGCACCGGGCACCATCTTCTACACGGGCTGCAAAATGGACATGAGCATCTTCCCCTTCGACACCCAGCGTTGCAGCATCATCTTCCTCTCGGACAGTTACTTCGCTTCAGAGGTCGTCTTCGTTCCGGGCAGCGAGCAGGCTGAGCTGGGAACTTACAGGTGAGACACCTCAACCTGCCCTACTCCCCCCCCCCCCCGCACCCCCCAGCCTCAGCCTCCCGCCTCGCTCCCTCGTTTCACAGGTCGTCTTCTGTGGGCAACGACAACGACGATCATGACAATGGCAAGGACTTCCCACCTTCAACCCCGGCTGGTTTGATGATGATGATGATGATGATGAAGGAGACGACGACGAAGAAGAAGATGATGATGATAATAATAGTTATATATCAGCATCATCAGCTTGATCTGCATCGTCGTCATCATCATCATCATTCTTCTTATTCTTCTTATCATCATCATCATCGTCATCATTATTATCATTCTCCTCCCCCTCCTCCTCTTACTTTTCTTATCATCGTCACCATCACCATCATCCTTATCATCATCATCATTATTATCATCACCATCATCCTTATCATCATCATCATTATTATCATCATCATCATCATCATTATCATCATCATCGCTATTGTTATCATAGTAAGGCCGACCGCATAATCCAACACAGGTCTCAAAACGGCACAGACACACACCCGCCACACACACACACACAAAACTGTTCTGAAAGATTCATATATAACTATCGGCGATATGGGGGGAATTAAAAAAATCAACATGGCAAAAGAACGAAAAGAGGCAGCCAGAACACGCTTCAATCAATACGGTCATCCAACCCAATGAATAAATACAGCGCAATTCACGTGTTTAATTAGTAGTTAGTAGTTGTATGGGATGGGATAGAGAGGATATTGCAGTGATGTTTGACGTGATTCAGTCCATCCATCACCATTGCGGTACTTTAATGTAGTTTTGTGTGTGTGTGTGTGTGTGTGTGTGTGTGTGTGTGTGTGTGTGTGTGTATGTGTGTGTGTGCAGGGGTTCGGGGAGGGGGTGGGTGTTGTGGGAGTTGGTAGTGGTGGGAGAGAGAGAGAGAGAGAGGGAGAGTGTGCGTGTGTTGTCATGTTTTGCTTCCGTGTACGAGCATTTTTGTGATTGGCGAGGAGGAGAGATGGCATGCTGGAAGAGATGCACGTTATCAGTTTCCAGAATTATGCTTACGATCGTTTGTTTGTAAAATGCCACCTTGTCCAAAGGGCTTAACTACTGAACGGACAATGATAAAACAACAACAACAACAATAAACAAACAAACATTGTCGCTGTCAAGGAGGAAGGTAGTCAAAATGGCTGAGACGCTCTTCTGACAATACAGTGCCAGTGAGAGTGTGGGTTCGAATCCCGGCTTCACCCTTTCGCCCAAGTTTGACTTGGAAAATCAAGTCTGGTCGTACGGGTGACACGATGAACCGTGTGCACCACCCACTCAGGGAAATGAGGAAAGAACCCATCGCAACAAATTCTGTAGAAGAAATCCACTCTGATTGTGTGTGTGTGTGTGTGTGTGTGTGTGTGTGTGTGTGTGTGTGTGTGTGTGTGTGTAGGCATGGACACTGAAAATTGATAGAAAATGCGTTTCGTTTTCTAGACCATTTCCACAAGATGGACAAATCATTATCTTTCGAAGAATGTTCATTTGGGTTGCTTTTCAGTACGTTTAATGCAAGGCAGGCAGTTTTTTTTTATTTTTATTTGTCTGCATAGGCAGTACACTGAAATAGAAAAAAAAAGCGTTTCACAAGATGGACAAATCATATCGTTCGAAGAAAGTTCCACTTGGGGCTGTTTTTGAGTACGTTTTATGCAAGGCGGGCAGTTTATTTATTTATTTATTTAATGTTTCTCTGCATAGGCAGTGCAGTACACTGAAAATTAATAGAAAATGTGTTTCGTTTTCAAGATTATTTCCACATGATGGACAAATCATATCTTTCGAAGAATTTCCACTTTGGGCATTCTTTTTTTTAAGTACGTTTTATGCAAGGCAGGCAGTTTATTTATTTTTTTTTTATGTTTCTCTGCATAGGCAGTACAGTACACTGAAAATTAATAGAAAATGTGTTTCGTTTTCTAGATATTATTTCCACAAGATGGACAAATCATATCCTTTGAAGAATTTCCACTTGGGCTGTTTTTGAGTACTTTTTATGCAAGGCTGGCAGTTTATTTATTTATTTTATGTTTCTCTGCATAGGCAGTACAGCACACTGAAAATTGATGGAAAATGTGTTTCGTTTTCTAGATTATTTCCACATGATGGACAAATCATATCGTTCGAAGAATTTCCACTTGGGCTGTTTTTGAGAACGTTTTACGCAAGGCAGGCAGTTTATTTATTTATTTATTTCTTTATTTTATGTTTCTCTGCATAGGCAGTACAGTACACTGAAAATTAATAGAAAATGTATTTCGTTTTCTAGATATTATTTCCACAAGATGGAACAAATCATATCGTTCCAAGAATTTTTTCTCACCACTCACACACACACACACACACACACACACACACACACACACACACACACACACACACACACAGTGTCAGCGGAGAGTGGATACTGGGGGAGACCTACGTGGCACCCAGGACAAGCAGCTCCCCGATCCTGAACTTACAACTGCTCACGGGGTTCACGGTGACCTTGACCTTGACCCGGCGGCCGGCCTTCATCCTGCTGAACGTGCTGCTGCCCATCATGGTCCTCTCGCTGCTCAACTTCATCGTCTTCGTGTTGCCTAGCAACAGCGGCGAGAAAGTCACCTACGGGACCACCGTCCTCCTTTCACTGGTACTGATATATACAGAGAGAGGGAGGGGGGGCGGAGATGAAGGGAGAGAGAGAAAGAGAGGGAGAGAGAGAGAGGGAGGGAGGGAGAGAGGGGCAGGGAGAGAGAGTGAGAGAGGGAGGGAGGGAGAGAGAGGGAGAGAGCGGGAGGGAGAGAGAGAGGGAGAGAGAGGGAGGGAGGGGGGAGAGGGAGGGAGAGGGGGGAGAGAGAGGGAGAGAGAGTGAGAGAGGGAGGGAGAGGGGGAGAGAGGGAGGGGGTGGGGAGAGGGAGGGAGAGGGGGAGAGAGGGAGGGTGTGGGGAGAGGGAGGGAGAGAGGGAGAGTGAGAGAGTGAGAGAGGGAGGGAGGGAGAGAGAGGGAGAGAGCGGGAGGGAGAGAGAGAGGGAGAGGGGGGAGGGAGAGAGGGGGGAGAGAGAGGGAGGGGGGAGAGGGAGGAAGAGGGAGAGAGAGCGAGAGAGGGAGGGAGAGGGAGAGAGGGAGGGAGAGGGAGAGGGGGAGAGAGAGGGAGAGAGAGTGAGAGAGGGAGGGAGAGAGAGAGGGGGGAGAGAGAGGGAGGGGGGGAGAGAGAGGGAGAGAGGGAGAGGGAGAGAGAATGAGAGAGGGAGGGAGAGAGAGAGGGGGAGAGAGAGGGAGAGGGAGTGAAATACAGAGAGAGAGAGAGACAGAGAGAGATACAGAGAGAGAGGGGGGATATATATATATATAGAGAGAGAGATACATATCAATACAGAGAGAGAGAGAGGGAGAGAGAGGAGAGATACAGAGAGAGATACAGAGAGAGAGATAAATACACAGAGAGAGGGAGGGAGGGAGGGAGGGAGAGAGAGAGAGAGAGAGAGAGAGAATACAGAGAGAGAAATACAGAGAGAGAAATACAGAGAGAGAGAGAGAGGGAGAAATACAGAGACAGAGAAAGAGATGGAGGGAGAAAGAGGGGGCGGGAGGGAGGGTGCTGGGGGGGGGGGGGTGCTGGGGGGAGGGGGGAGCAGGGAGATACGGGGGAAGGGAAAGGGAGGAGGAGAAGGGAACTGAGTAAGATGAAGGGGGTAGGAGAGAGACAGGGAGAGAGAGAGAGGGGGGAGGAGAGAAAGAGGGGGTGCGGTGGGGGTAGTAGCACAGGGAGAGGGAGAGATAGGGTAGGGGGAGGGGAAGGAAGAGGAGACGGAGAGAGAAAGGGAGAGGGAAACAGATGGAGGGATAGAGAGAAGGAGGAGGTAGAGAGGTATAAATGGAGGGAGAGAGAGGGGAGGCAAGGGAAAGAGATAATACTAATAAAAAAAACAACCTAAAAAAAAAGAAAAAAAAGAGATGATGATAATAATAATGATTGTTATTATTATTATTATTGTTGTTGCTGCTGTTGTTCTCTCTCTCTCTCTCTCTCTCTCTCTCTCTCTCTCTCTCTCTCTCTCTCTCTCTGTACCATTCCGTTCCGTTCCGTTTTCTATCTATCTGTCTGTCCATCAATCTATCTATCTATCTGTCTGTCTATCTATCTATCTATCTATCTATCTATCTTTCTCTGTCTGTCCATCAATCTATCTGTCTATCTATCTGTCTGTCTATCTTTCTATCTATCTATCTATCTATCTATCTATCTAACTTTCTGTCTATCTATCTATCTATTTATCTATCTATCTGTCTATCAATCAATCAATCAATCAACCAACCAACCACTCAATCAATCAATCAATCAATCTATCAGTAAATCAATCTATCTATCTAGCTGTCTGCCTATCAATCAATCTATCTATCTGTCTGTCTGTTTATCAATCTATCTATCTATAATATCAACCTATCAATCTATCTATCTATCCATCCAGGCGGTGTACATGGGCGTGGTTACCAACCTGCTCAATCAATCAATCAATCAATCAATCAATCTATCTATCAATCAGTCTATCTATCTATCTATCCATCCAGGCGGTGTACATGGGCGTGGTTACCAACCTGCTCAATCAATCAATCAATCAATCAATCAATCAATCTATCAATCAATCAATCTATCTATCTATCTATCTATCCAGGCGGTGTACATGGGCGTGGTTACCAACCTGCTCTATCAATCAATCAATAAATCAATCAATCAATCTATCTATCTATCTATCCATCCAGGCGGTGTACATGGGCGTGGTTACCAACCTCCTCAATCAATCAATCAATCAATCAATCTATCTATCAATCAATCAATCTGTCTATCTATCTATCTATCTATCTGCCTATCAATCAATCAATCTGTCTGTCTGTCTGTTTATCAATCTATCTATCTATAATATCAACCTATCTATCTATCCACCCAGGCGGTGTACATGGGCGTGGTTACCAACCTGCTCTATCAATCAATCAATCAACCAATCAATCAATCAATCAATCTATCTATCTATCTATCTATCCACCCAGGCGGTGTACATGGGCGTGGTTACCAACCTGATCTATCTATCAGTCTATCAATCAATCAATCTATCTATCTATCCATCCACCCAGGCGGTGTACATGGGCGTGGTTACCAACCTGATCTATCTATCAGTCTATCAATCAATCAATCTATCTATCTATCCATCCACCCAGGCGGTGTACATGGGCGTGGTTACCAACCTGATCTATCTATCAGTCTATCAATCAATCAATCAATCAATCTATCTATCTATCCATCCACCCAGGCGGTGTACATGGGCGTGGTTACCAACCTGATCTATCAGTCTATCAATCAATCAATCTATCTATCCATCCACCCAGGCGGTGTACATGAGCGTGGTCACCAGCCTCCTCCCCCAGCACTCGCACAGCATCCCTCTGATGCTGGTCAACCTCTTCTGTCTCTTCGTCCTGCCTATCAATCAATCAGTCTATCTATCTGTCTTGTCTGTTTATCAATCTATCTATCTATAATATCAACCTATCAATCTATCTATCTATCCACCCAGGCGGTGTACATGGGCGTGGTTACCAACCTGCTGTATCAATCAATCAATCAGTCAATCAATCAATCAATCTATCTATCAACCTATCAATCTATCTATCTATCCATCCAGGCGGTGTACATGGGCGTGGTCACCAGCCTGCTCTATCAATCAATCAATCAATCAATCAATCTATCTATCTATCCATCCAGGCGGTGTACATGGGCGTGGTTACCAACCTGCTCTATCTATCTATCTATCTATCTATCCATCCAGGCGGTGTACATGGGCGTGGTTACCAACCTGCTCTATCTATCTATCTATCTATCTATCTATCCATCCAGGCAGTGTACATGGGCGTGGTTACCAACCTGCTCTATCAATCAATCAATCAATCTATCTGTCTATCCACCCAGGCGGTGTACATGGGCGTGGTCACCAGCCTCCTTCCCCAGCACTCGCACAGCATCCCTCTGATGCTGGTCTACCTCTTCTGTCTCTTCGTCCTCTGCTCGCTCGTCGTCGCTCTCAGCATCCTCGTCGTCACCTTGGAGGACAGCGTCAAGGACTGCCAGGTGAGGGTAGGGGGTGGGGGGTGGGGGTGTGGGTGTGGGTGAGGGTAGGGGGTGAGGATAGGGGTTGAGGGTAGGGGTGAGGGTAGGGTGTGGGGGTGGGGGTAGGTGTTGGGTGTGAGGGTAGGGGTTGGGGGTAGGGGTGAGGGTGTGGGTGGGAGGTGGGGGTGAGGGTAGTGGGTGGGAGTGAGGATAGGGGGTGGCGGCTGGAGGTGAGGGTAGGGGGTGGGGGTAAGGGTTGGGGGTGGAGGTGAGGGTAGGGGGTAGGGGTGGGGGCTGGGGGTTGGGGTGAAAGTAGGGGGTGGAGGGTGGAGGTGAGGGTAGGGGGTTGGGGTAAGGGTAGCGGGTGGGGGTAAAGGTAGGGGGTGGGGGTAAGGGTAGGGGGTGGGGGTAAAGGTAGGGGGTGGGGGTAAGGGTTGGGGGTAGGGGTGAGGGTAGGGGGTGGGGGTAAGGGTAGGGGGTGGGGGTAAGGGTTGGGGGTAGGGGTGAGGGTAGGGGGTGGGGGTAAAGGTAGGGGGTGGGGGTAAGGGTTGGGGGTAGGGGTGAGGGTAGGGGTGAGGGTAGGGGTTAGGGGTGAGGGTAGGGGGTGGGGGTGAGGGTAGGGGTTAGGGGTGAGGGTAGGGGGTGGGGGTGAGGGTAGGGGTTAGGGGTGAGGGTAGGGGGTGGGGGTAAGGGTTGGGGGTAGGGGTGAGGTAGGGGGTGGGGGTGAGGGTAGGGGTTAGGGGTGAGGGTAGGGGGTGGAGGGTGGAGGTGAGGGTAGGGGGTTGGGGTAAAGGTAGGGGGTTGGGGTAAAGGTAGGGGGTGGGGGTAAGGGTTGGGGGTAGGGGTGAGGGTAGGGGGTGGGGGTGAGGGTAGGGGTTAGGGGTGAGGGTAGGGGGTGGGGGTGAGGGTAGGGGGTGGGGGTGAGGTGAGGGTAGGAGGTGGTGGTGAGGGTTGTGGTTGGGGTGAGGGTTGGGGGTGGGGGCTGCACTGAACTGCGCGAGGCGTACATCTTCTGGTTGAAGAGGTGAATGACACAGAGAGAGAGAGAGAGAGAGAGAGGGAGAGGAAGGAGGGAAGGAGAGAGGGGGGTGGGAGGGAGAGAGGGGGAGGGTGTGTGTGTGTGTGTGTTTGAGAGAGAGAGAGAGAGAGAGAGAGAGAGAGAGAGAGAGAGAGAGAGAATACAACACAATAAGAATGAACATTTATTAAGTCAAGGTAAAGACTACAAAACACGAAGCTTTTTAGGAATCACACACACACAAACCAACAACAACAACGTTACTGGAGCAGAAAATATAGGATGAAAAGAGAAAACGACGACAACAAAAGCAACACTAAAACAACCAACAACAACAAACAACAACAACAAAACCAACAACAAACAAACAACAACAAAACCAACAACAACAAAACCAACAATAAACAAACAGTTTCAGTAGCTCAAGGAGGCGTCACTGCGTTCGGACAAATCCATATACGCTACACCACATCTGCCAAGCAGATGCCTGACCAGCAGCGTAACCCAACGCGCTTAGTCAGGCCTTAACAAACAACAACAACAAAACCAACAATAAACAAACAAACAACAACACCACCAACAAATAAACAACAAAAAACAACAACAACAAACAAACCCCACAAAAAATCACCCCTCCCCATCCCCTAAACAACAACAAAGACTGTGGTAGAAAAGAGGAAATTAATTTTCTGGCACAAAATTTCCAGAACGTGGGGAGGGTGCGGGGGATAGTATTGATATTGAAAGTGCCCGCGACATCCCCACAGGTGGGTTTTGGAAAGGTTGGGTGGGGGTTCTGTGGGACCAATGTGAGCGACATCCCCACAGGTGGGTTTTGGAAAGGTTGGGTGGGGGTTCTGTGGGACCTATGTGAGCGACATCCCCACAGGTGGGTTTTGGAAAAGTTGGGTGGGGGTTTTGTGGGACCAATACCCGCGACATCCCCACAGGTGGGTTTTGGAAAGGTTGGGTGGGGGTTCTGTGGGACCAATACCCGCGACATACCCACGGGTGGGTTTTGGAAAGGTTGGGTGGGTGTTCTGTGGGACCAGTGTGAGCGACATACCCACAGGTGGGTTTTGGAAAAGTTGGGTGGGGGTTCTGTGGGACCAATACCCGCGACATACCCACAGGTGGGTTTTGGAAAGGTTGGGTAGGGGTTCTGTGGGACCAATACCCGCGACATACCCACAGGTGGGTTTTGGAAAGGTTGGGTGGGGGTTCTGTGGGACCTATGTGAGCGACATCCCCACAGGTGGGTTTTGGAAAAGTTGGGTGGGGGTTTTGTGGGACCAATACCCGCGACATCCCCACAGGTGGGTTTTGGAAAGGTTGGGTAGGGGTTCTGTGGGACCAATACCCGCGACATACCCACAGGTGGGTTTTGGAAAGGTTGGGTAGGGGTTCTGTGGGACCAATGTGAGCAACATCCCCACAGGTGGGTTTTGGAAAGGTTGGGTGGGGGTTCTGTGGGACCAATGTGAGCAACATCCCCACAGGTGGGTTTTGGAAAGGTTGGGTGGGGCTTCTGTGGGACCTATGTGAGCGACATCCCCACAGGTGGGTTTTGGAAAGGTTGGGTGGGGTTCTGTGGGACCTATGTGAGCGACATCCCCACAGGTGGGTTTTGGAAAGGTTGGGTGGGGGTTCTGTGGGACCTATGTGAGCGACATCCCCACAGGTGGGTTTTGGAAAGGTTGGGTAGGGGTTCTGTGGGACCAGTGTGAGCGACATATCCACAGGTGGGTTTTGGAAAGGTTGGGTAGGGGTTCTGTGGGACCAATGTGAGCGACATATCCACAGGTGGGTTTTGGAAAGGTTGGGTAGGGGTTCTGTGGGACCAGTGTGAGCGACATACCCACGGGTGGGTTTTGGAAAGGTTGGGTGGGGGTTCTGTGGGACCAGTGTGAGCGACATACCCACAGGTGGGTTTTGGAAAGTTGGGTGGGGGTTCTGTGGGACCAGTGTGCGCGACATACCCACAGGTGGGTTTTGGAAAGGTTGGGTGGGGGTTCTGTGGGACCTATACCGCGACATCCCCACAGGTGGGTTTTGGAAAAGGTTGGGTGGGGGTTCTGTGGGACCTATACCAGCGACATACCCACAGGTGGGTTTTGGAAAAGTTGGGTGGGGGTTCTGTGGGACCAATACCCGTGACATACCCACAGGTGGGTTTTGGAAAGGTTGGGTGGGGGTTCTGTGGGACCAATACCCGCGACATCCCCACAGGTGGGTTTTGGAAAGGTTGGGTGGGGGTTCTGTGGGACCAGTGTGAGCGACTGAGCAGTCCCATGAACATACCGCGACAAGGGTTGGAAATTCGAAATGACATCGTACTGTAGACCCTGTTATTTTCGTCATCAAAATGATGGTCGCCTGTTCTCATAACAACAGGGCACAATAGCCGAGTGGTTACACGCCGTGCTCAGTGGTCCTCCGAGCTGTAGGTGCTGGGTTCAATCCTGGTATCAGCTCCTGGTGGATTAAGGGGTGGGGGCTTGGACTGGGGTGATTTTCTGATCTCCCAAGCCAGCATATTTGCAGACTTTCTGGTGTCTTAATTCCCATCTTGCAGGCCTAAATTCACATGTTTGAAGATCAAAATCGCACTCTAAATACCCCCCGAAATCCATATCAGCGTTCTGTAGCTTATGGAAACATCAATATAGGCTACCCAGCATGCACATTGCCGAAAACGGTGTATGGTTGTTCATGTTCATATTGCAAGTTGATCCCAACGCTCGGCTTATATCACAGACTGACATCAGCTTTCAGAGAGGCCAACGGCAAATTAAGAGCTGTATAATCAATGGTTTCTCCAACTGCTATGGGAAATCATTTACAGCTTAGTCTTTTGTGAAGGACAATGACTCTCAAACTAGGAGACAAGATTGCACTGGCTCTTAGTGCTGCAGCCTTGGGGGCTAGTTGGCCTTTGGGGAACCATGCCAACACCGACTGTCCTGAAACCCTCTTTGCCGAGAGAGTGGGGATGTGACTTGGATAAGACACTCTCCACTGTAA
>NC_134910.1:13570256-13627756 GCF_041734735.1 Babylonia areolata | reverse complement strand
CTTCTTCTTCTTCTTCTGCGCTCGTGGGCTGCAACTCCCACGTTCACTCATATGCATACGAGTGGGCTTTTACGTGTATGACCGTTTTTACCCCGTCATGTAGGCAGCCATACTCCGTTTTGGGGGGTACTGCAATAGGACAAATCCATATATAATACACATACGCTACACCAAATCTGCTTGACAGATGCCTGACCAGCAGCGTAACCCAATGCGTGTAGTCAGGCCTTGAGTGCATGCGTTTTGTCAGATAGTCATATTTGTGTACCTATCAGAAATTTTTCTTCCACAGAATTCTTGTCGGAGGACAACTCTCGTTGCCATGGGTTCTTTCTTTCTTTTTTATTATTATTATCATTATTATTATTATTATTTTATTATTATTATTAATACTACATTTTTTATATTATAATTATTATTTATTCATTTATTTATGTAAGCTTATCTATTATTTATTCACCTTTTTTTTTTCTTCTCAAGGCCTGACTAAGCGCGTTGGGTTACGCTGCTGGTCAGGCATCTGCTTGGCAGATGTGGTGTAGCGTATATGAATTTGTCCGAACGCAGTGACGCCTCCTTGAGCTACTGAAACTGAAACTGAAACTCTTTTTCAGTGCACCAAATGCATGGTCACACAAGAGACCGCAGATTAACATCTAATCCGAATGACTGCTAGGCGCCCAGTTTGATTTTCCGGTCAAAATTGGAAGAAAAAGAGCGAGACTAAGAAGAGGACACCTGCAGCAGCTGAGCAGCAATCAGTGTAGGACCCTAATACAGAGGATCCTCCTTTCTGCCTAGAACCATCGCAGACTGGAATGCGCTGCCCGGAACAGCAATGGCAGCCGACACCCTTGACATCTTCAAGTCAAGAGTGCCACAAGAAAACTGAAAACCGCAAAAGAAGTAGTTTGATAGAGTAGGTAGGATTAGGCATCTCCCTCCCAAATACCTCCCCCCACTCTTTAGAACATTTTGATTTTTTAAATTTATTTTTGGGTCCAGCCCTCCCTTCTGGAGGACTGGGATCAGCTAGCCCCTGAGTGGGTGAAGAGCGAAAAGTAGTAGTCTGCTGATAAAACCCACATAGAGTAGGTGTAATGTTAACTTTTTTCTCTCATCTGTCTAGTTCTTTATCTCTTCTATACGACAGCATCTCTATCTCTCCACGCAACCCTCTAGTCGCGGCAGAGTAATCGACATGACGATTGTGGCCGTCAACTGGATGATGATGATGATGATGATGATGATGATGATGATAATGATGATAATGATGATGAGAGTGGAAATCAAACCTAAACCCAGACCCTCACGGTCTCTGTATTAATAATAATAATAATGGATACTTATATAGCACACTATCCAGAAATCTGCTCTAGGTGCTTTACAAAAACGCTTTTGTTAACATAAAACATTATATCTATGTTACATACACACACCAAAATGTGACTACACACACACACACACACACACACGCACACACACACACACTGCATACATACATTTTAACATACATGTGTATCTAACAGCGACCCTAACACATACGCACACATAGGCGGGCACAAACTTACATAAACACACGCACACACAATACACATTCATATACATGCATGCAGTTATGTACACATACATATGTATACACACATAGTCAAGCACAGCTAACGCAAAGTAAGTGGACCTGCCACAATTGAACTTATTGCTGAGGGAAAAGGTGAGTTTTGAGACGAGATTTAAAAGATGCGAGGGAATCAGAATAACGGAGGTTATCAGGGAGCTTGTTCAACGTCTTTGGTGATTGAAAAGAAAACAATCTGTGTCCATAGGTCTTACTTCTGACGTGAGGTATCCTGAGAAGTCGAGTATCAGAGGAAAAACGGAGCTGGCGAGACGGGGTATAGATATGGATGAGTTCAGAAAGTACATGACTTTAGTATTAGTACATGACTGTCATAACCACTCTGCCATCTCCCCCCTCTACAACTGAAACGGAACTATGCAAACTAGGAATCCCGGATGCGTAAGTGGCATGCTGAAGGAACTAAACCTGCCGCCCCTGGAAGAAAGACGCATGCAATAACGCCTCAGCCTCTACTGTAAGACTGCTGAGGGTGTCCCCCCCAGCTATCCCAGCGGATAAACTCCAAACTCCGGCCCCCACAAATCGCCGCAGAATTAAGCCCACCAGTTTTGAGGGATTCGAAACAACAAATGTACCAGAAAGACAGGCCATCAACCACTCCCGTGGATTCCGGGTCCCGACACGAGAACAGAGCAATATCGTAGCTCTTTTCTTCATCAGGACTGCCATGGAGTGGAACCAACTGAGTGAGGCCACTGTCACTGCCTGCTCAGTCAGCGCATTTTCATCAGCGCTGAGCAGATCACCATCTGAGCCTGTGACCAGCAACCACTACATAAAAAAAAAAAAAAAAAAAAAAAAAAAAAAGCAGCGTCTTGCTTCTGGAAGTGGGGCCTGGACCCTTCCGACCGAACCGGGGTTTTTGAAGGTCTTAACCCAGGGTAAACAGTTTTCTTTAGGTCTATTTTTTTTCTGATACGTACATGCGTCCTTCTAGTTCCGTCGCGTGTATATCGCCAGAAGTGGCGTCTGCGACGTACACCACCAGATCCAGAACAGAAAGAAGCCATAAAACAGCTGTAAGTGACAGAACATTGCAGACAACCTAAACAACAACACTCAGGTAACCCCCCCCCCTACCCCCACACCACCTCCTCAGTCTTGATCCATCAACCCACAATGAAGACACTGAAGGTAATGTATGCACCTCTGTCGCTGAGGAAAGGTTTCATTGAGATCTAAGTACACTGAGAACAACGGGGTGAGAATGACTGAATTTTGTAATAACGAAAGATTTTTTGGCTAGGGTCCAATAACCGCTTAATAAACCTCAAGTACAGGTATAAACAAACAAACTAAAACCGACAAAAAAACACGAAAAAAACCAAAAACAAACAAAAAAAAGAGAAAAAAAAAGAGAAGAAAACACACAAAAATGTAACTAAAAAAACTATGGGGGAAGGCGAAAAAAGGAGTAAAACTAGGGGGGGGTGGGGGGGGGGGGGGGGAGGGGATCTGCCAATATGGAAATCCATGTAATGTGTAAATGTACATCCACCTGTACCATCTTCAGACACAACTGGTACCTGAAAGAGAGACTGTCAGTACTGGTCAGGCTTTCACACACACACACACACACCCACAGAGAAGATCAACAGGGATCCTTCAGCTGAAAGGTTGGGGCTTTATTTATTCATTATCATTGATGCTGACAGCCCAGCCTACCAAACACAACAGACCATGTCAGGGCAGAAAACAGTCAATATGGGTTCCATAAAAACCTTAAACACACACACACACACACAGCAGACCATGTCCGGGCAGAAAACAGTCAATATGGGTTCCATAAAAACCTTAAACACACACACACACACACACACACAGCAGACCATGTCAGGGGAGAAAACAGTCAATATGGGTTCCATAAAAATCTTAACAAAGACACACACACACACAGCAGGCCATATAAGGGCAGAAAACAGCTAATACGGGTTCCATAAAAAAATTAAAAAAACACACACACGCACACTGCTGTTCAGGCTTCACATTCACACACACACAGCAGACCATGTCAGGGGAGAAAACAGTCAATATGGGTTCCATAAAAAACTTAAAAAAACACACACACGCACACACAACAGACCATGTCAGGTCAGAAAACACAGTCAACACACACACACACACTCTGCTCTTTAGGCTTCACACTCACACACCCCCACCCCCCCACCCACACACAGACTCTACTGGTCAGGCCTTCACAATACTCTCTGAGACACACACACACACACAGACTGTCAGTGCTAGTCAGGCTTTCACACACACACACACACACACACACACCGGCAGAACCAACACTTTCAGCACCAAGAAAGCGTCAAAACATGTAGACTGATCCAGATATGCTGCACAACATCTACTAACATTTTTTTTTCTTCTAAAAGTCCTGCAGCAGCAGGCTTCGAAAAGAAACAAGTCAAAACCCAGGTAGTGGTCAGAATATGACTGAACAAAACATACACAAGCACACGCACACACACACATGCCTGAACCTGCAGTAGCAATTAAAACAACAGTCTGTAGCTTATCATGACTAAATAAAGGCTGGGTAGTTGTTTAGATGATAATCAAGCAAACACACACACACATACACAAACACACACACACACACACACAGAAAGCTTAAGACACACTGCCAAATACAAAAAAGGCAAAGACTCAAACAGGAACTTTGTTTGTGCACTTTAATATATCATACAAAACCATCATAAGACACATAGACATACACTATCCATTCACACTTACATACGCATGTACACACATGCACACACAGAGAAAGAGAGCAACAGAGACAGCGAGTGAGAGACAGAAAAAGAGAGACAGTGACACAGAGATAGAGAGCAAGAGAGAGAGAGAGGGAGAGAGACAGACAGACAGACAGAGGCAGAGAGGGGGGAACAAAAACTCAAGAGAGGCGTGAACGCAAAATAGCACCAAAGAATCAAGATACTCTCACTGACCGGTTAAGAATGGCCTTTGACTAATACAGAAATAAATGTATGTTGACAGCAATGATGAAGTTGAACAATAATTATGAAGAATCTCTCTCTCTCTCGCTCTCTCTCTCTCTTATATATATATATATCAAATCGCTATTGCATCAAGACATACATAATCATCATATACATGAAATTGAGAGCAAATTAACATAACCCATACAAGTCAAAAAAAGAATATTTGTATTTCTCTTTTTGTCACAACAGATTTCTCTGTGTGAAATTCGGGCTGCTCTCCCCATGGAGAGCGTGTGACTACACTGCAGCGCCACCCATTTTTTTTTTTGTATTTTTTTCCTGCATGCAGTTTTATTTGTTATTCCTATCGAAGTGGATTTTTCTATAGAATTTCGCCAGGAACAACCCTTTTGTTGCCTTGGGTTCTTTTACGTGCGCTAAGTGCATGCTACAGACGGGACCTCCGTTTATTGTCTCATTGGAATGACTAGCGTCCAGACCACCACTCAAGGTCTAGTGCAGGAGAAAATATCGGCGGCTGAGCCGTGATTCGAACCAGCACGCTCAGACCCTCTTGCTTCCAAGGCGGAGGCGTTACCTCTAGGTCATCACTCCACTATATACAATACATAGCCAACCGCTTCACTGAGAATGCTGAATGGTGTACCACTGCTCTCTGTCGTATACATTTGCCTTCAACTTCCATCACTTAAAAAAATAATTTGTTTGCTTCAAACTTAAAAACAACAACAACAATAAAGGAAATTTCATTACGGTCATACAACCAGAAAAAACAACAACTTTCTTTACACAACAAAAAACCAGGAAAAAAAGTTGTACATTGGCCAATCCACATGCAACATCTTAAGTCATAAAACAGTGAAGAAAAGAACATCCCCTCCCTCCCTCCACCCCTCTCAAAAATGAAAATCCATCCGATAAAAAAAACGCACAACACTAAGAAAAGAACATCGGTTGATGGCACAGAGATGATTCAACGAAGAACAAAATACAAGTTACAGCAACAGAGTCTCACACACACACACACAAAATGCAGGCAGCATGAAAACTTGAGACCAGCACACACAGAGTAAAAGCTCACTGGCAAACACAAGACCACAACAAGAATTACGTTACAAGAAAATTTACAATGCAAAGTGTGTTTAACGCACATGAAAAAGAAACACAGAATGAAGACACAGAAAAAAAGGATAAAACTAACAAGAAACCAAAGACAATCTTTTTGGAAGGAGAGTTCTGTTAGCAAAAACGTTTACCACAGTCCGTTAAAAAAGAAAGTTATCAAACAGAAAAAAAAGTATCAAATGTACCTGTTTCTCTCTCCTTCACTGAAATCAATCATCCCTCACTATAAACAGTGATGGTACTGAAACTTAAAATAGTTCATCAATTCATCAATATACAGTAAAATGATCTTGTTAAAGTCATTTATCAAACACTTTTTGTTTACATCAGTTCAAAATGATGTAATAAAACTACATTAAAATGATTTGGTAAAGTCATTTAACAAACACGTTGTTTACATCAATTCCAGAAGCTGAAATAAAACTTTATAAAAAAAAAAAAAATCAAAAAAAAAAAAAAAAAAATCAAACACCCCATTAGTATCAACTCAAGATGATGTAATAAATATTTTATCAAACACACTATTTGCATCAAGTTAAAATGGTGTAATAAAACTCATTTATCAAACACACTACTTATATCAAGTTGAATTTATGTAATGAAACTGACTGATCAAATATCCTACTGAAATCAATTTCAGGTTTGATTAAAAGTCATTTATCAAACACCCTATTTATATCAATTGAAGACGATGCAATAAAACATTTCAAACAACCAATTTACATCAATTCAAGATGATGTAATTTAAAGCCACTTATCAAATACCCTATTCATATCAGTTTAAGATGATGAAATGAAACTCCTTTTATCAAACACCTCACTTGCATCACTTTGGAGATGATGTGAGAAAACGTTTATCAAAAACACTATTTACACTGAGTTTGATTCTGTGGTTCAATAAAATCTGTTTATCAAATACTGTACTCGCATCAATTCAAGACGATGCAAATGAACCCATCAGGCTAACACCCTGTTCTAGTATTTCAACGATTTGTCCTCAGTTCCACTTCGTGTCCTTCAGTCCGTGGCAACAGTTTGTAAATAACAACCTGATTCCCTTTGTACACATACACACAAACACACACACACACACATATGCACACAAACCCCCAATCGCCACACACACAGCCACCCACCAAAAAAACACACCAGCAGAACACTGCAACATACTACACACACACACACACACACAACGGAAACAATCAAATCTGTGAAATTTTTTAAACCTACCCAAATAAGAAAGACCCCCCCTACCTCC
Source organism: Babylonia areolata (assembly GCF_041734735.1). Lineage (NCBI taxonomy): Eukaryota > Metazoa > Mollusca > Gastropoda > Neogastropoda > Buccinidae > Babylonia > Babylonia areolata. The sequence goes on along the minus strand of NC_134910.1, from coordinate 13,620,762 downwards.
CCCTCCTGCCTCCCCCCGCCAAAAAAAAGTCTCATCCCTGTACAAAAACCAGTCAGGAAAAAATAAGCCACACAAAACCTGCCCTTCACCGCATGCCTCCTGCCGAAAATTTCTTTCACGGTAAACGCCCACACGCTCACGGAGGTGTATCCATCACAGCAATGCTCTCACGACATCTTCCGAAGAAACCAATGTGCACCAAACGCTCCACATCTTCTTCCTATTCTTCGCTCATGGGCTGCAACTCCCACATTCAATCGCACGATCACGGGTGGGCATATAGGTGTTTTTACTGTGCAATGTAGGCAGCCATACTCAGTTTTCAGGGGGTGGTCCACATCGACTACGAGGAACATCCCACACACATGCCAACAGCGCTACCTTTGGTACATGCTCTGCAAGAGATGAGTGAGCAAAAGTGTATGAGTTGAGTATCTTCACAGAGAAAACAGAACTGTATAATCAAAAGAACAGGATTTCAAACACATAGTCCAATGCTGACGTCACTGTGTGCTGAGCTCCCACACTGATACAGTGAAAAAATTCAGAGCCACAGCATCAAGAGATGGTTCCGGAATTCTCTGCTGGAAATGAAGCTGACGGAAAGCAGAAAGATGAAGAGGAAGTAACAGAAATGACATGTGACACAAGAGAGAGCAAGAGAGAAAAAAAAAGGAGGAGGAAGTTACAGCATAGGAAATTATAGAAACTTTGTCGGAATCTCAAACGTTCTGGATTCAACCACTGGAAAATGAAAACGTGGGCCTCAGCTGCTGTTGTTGTAGCGGATGTTACTGGGGACTAAAATAAGCACACCACAACTACTACTGATAATAATATAAATGAAAATAACAATACAAATAAAAACAATAATAATAAATATTATTATTATTATTATTATTATTATTATTTTTATTATCATTATCAACATAACTGTTATCATAATTACATTATATCATTATCATAATGCATTATCATTATTGCTTATAGCCTAACTGACCACAAACAACCATACCATGGCTGAAAACAATGTCAGATCAATTTAATAGGACTTGGGGGTTAAAAAAAAAAAAAAAAAAAAAAAAAAAAAAAAGACAAGAAAAGAAAAAAACCACAACAAACTAGTTCCAGTTTCTCAAGGGGTCATCACTGCGTTCAGACAAATCCATTTTTTGTTACACCATATCTGCTTTGCAGATATCTGACCACAAGCATAATACAACGTGCTCAGTCAGGCCTTGACTGCATGCATATATATATATATATATATATATATATATATATATATATATATATATATATATATATATATATGCGTGCGTGTGTGTGTGTGTGTGTGTGTGTGTACCAATCACTAGTATCAGAGTGGATTTCTTCCACAGAATTTGCCAGAGAACACCACACTCGTTGCCATGGGTGCTTTTTTCAGTGCACCAAGTAGTGTGCCGCACACGGAACCTCATCCAAATGGCTAGACACTCAGTTTAAATTTCCTGTCAAACTTGGGAGAAAAGGGCGAGAGCTGGATTTGAACCCAGGCCCTCACGGACTCTGTATTGGTAGATGAGCGTCTTAACCATTCTGCCACCTTCCTCCTTGGAATAAAACAAACAGGAAAAAAAAAGACAAAAAAAAAAAAAAGACCCAGGCACAAGCACAATCGCATTCACGCAAAAATGAGAAGATAAGCAGATTTTGTCAAAAGACATGATAAGAACAATGTGGCTCAGACACAGCTATTGAAGTAACCAACTTTCCTTCACACATACATTCTTGCCTGGTCAGTCAGTTACGAAGGGCTCGGCAGTTCCTTCGATGAGCGACTTATTTCCAGCTAAAAAAAACCAAAAAAACAAACAAACCAAAAAAACACACGTCTTCTTCATCTAAACACCAGCCTGTCCTGGTTCATGACTAGCTTCTTGTTGCTGAACCAACCATGACTTCATAAGGTGTTTGATGATGGTGTTCAATAATTTTGCAATTCTTTTTTTATATTTCCAAAAAATTTTTTTTAGTATAATTATAAAGTACGTTTATTCATACTTCATTATCATTTTCTAGACTGAAATTTTCCCATTCATCAATATGGATGGAAATTTAAAATTGTAAGTGGATTTCGCAGGACACTTGTCTAAGTTTTTTTTTGTATGGAGGTACTTTGAAGCAAAACTTAAGATGAAGTAAAAAAACAAAAAACAACCCCCCCCCAAAAAAAACAACAACAACAACAACAACCACCAACAAACGAAAACGAAACAACAGAAAAAACACACACACAACCCCCCCCCCCCCCCCGCCCCCCCACAGAAATGCACTAAGTACATGTATCATAGGTAATGTACACACAAACACCCAGATTCAGCATGAAATAACACAAACAGGAATAAGTGCTCAAGTACACATATACACACATGCGCGCGCGCACACACACACACACACACACACACAAAACACACACTCAAGACGACAAGACTGTGCGCTGCACACATACCCAAACACAGATGTGCACATATCATCAGACAAAATAACATGCACTGATCACATCCATGTAGAATAACTCATATCATAAGTAAACATGACAACACACTGATTCAATCAAAAGGTCAGTAATAATCTTAAAGCTGAAGACTGCTCTGCAATGGAAAAAGCAGACAAAAAAAAAAAAAAAAAAAAAAAAAAAAATCTCCAAGTATGTGTCCAGTGTACGGAGTTATTTCTCAACAACAAAGCAATATAAGAATTTGTTGCCATTCTTTCTCAGGGTTTTTTTTTTTTTTGTGTCTCAAAGAACTGACAGAAACTAAGTATATGCTCACAGAGGACAAAGATCTTGCATGCCTTTGTGTCATTTATTTACACACACACACACACACATGATGAAAGGAACACAAAAACACATAGATGTTATCTTTGATAAAGTCAGTGAAAGACCTGACAGCTCTAAGGACATGTCAACTAGTACAGCAGTGTTGCCTGTACTGTGTACCATGTTGTGAAACCCATCTGGACAGGCAACTAGTACAGCAGTGTTGCCTGTACTGTGTACCATGTTGTGAAACCCATCTGGACAGGCAATGGACCTGACCAACATAAAAAAAAAAAGGGAGGGGGTGGGATTTGTTTATTGTTTATTGTTGCTTCTAGTCCAGCCAACCACACAGGGCCATATCAAGACTGTCAAACCATACAAATGCTCCTCAATCGCATCAAGACAAAAATGCCACCTTTAGTGATTTCTTTAGTTCTGAATATATCCTCCGACAATTCCTTTTTAAGCTGGTTCATACATTATTGTAAAAGAATAATCAAACAAACAAAAACAAAACCCAGAAAACAAAAACAAACTGTGTACCATGATAAACTTAAGGATTTTGGATTTTTTAAATCTGCTATTCTGATTCCTGGATTTTTAAAATCAAAATCTGCTATTCTGCTTTTATAATCAATTGACGGGCGCAATAGCCGAGTGGTTAAAGCGCTGGATTTTCGATCTGAGGGTTCCGGGTTTGAATCACGGCGACAGCACCTGGTGGGTAAAGGGTGGTGATTTTTATGACCTCCCAGGTCAACATATGTGCAGACCTGCTAGTTCCTGAACCCCCTTTATATGTATACGCAAGCAGAAGATCAAATCCATGTCAACGTTCGGTGGGTTAAGGAAACAATAACACACTCAGCATACACCCCCCTGAAAGCAGAGTATGGCTGCCTACATGGCGGGGGTAAAAACGGTCATACACGTAAAAGCCCACTCGTGTACATACGAGTGAACGTGGGAGTTGCAGCTCACGAACACAGAAGAAGAAGATAATCAATAACAACAACAACAGCAACAATCGCAAAGCATTGCCCACAGACAGACGGACAGGCACACAGCTAATCTATCATGAATCAAACAAAAAGGAGGAGTTTGTATTATACTCCATGTTTGGTGTTACATATACTTACCATGTCAAACTGATGCAAACTAGGCCTATTGGTTTGCTCTGCTTGGCCAAATTTCGCGCGGCTAACAGTGAAAAGACGGGCCCGCCCGCTCTCAGCCAATCAAACGTCTCTAAAAACTATAAGCGCTGAATCATTCCTTTGGCCAAGGCTCTCCACGCCATCTTGTCAGGTTTACGCTCCTCACTTTTCCCCACTCTCAAGAACTCGCACAACAGAGGGAGAGACAGACAGAAAGAGATCACACTACTGATACCAACAACACTTGACCACAAACATGTTATAATTGAATGCCAGGGCTTGATCAAACACATTCTTACCATACTCTTTGGACAGTTCAATGCAGTATTTTTGACAATGAATTTCAAGACATTGACTGAAACTGCTGAAGGCACTCCACAGTCCAACAGCACATTCATTATTTCCTATAACTGATGTTAATTTTCCCACCACCTTATTTTGTCTATGTTCCATACCTTTCTCCTTTTGTTTTATTCTTTCTTTCTTTTTTTCAGTTTCTTTTTCTGTTTCTAAAAGAGGTGTCAGTTTGTTTGGACAAATCCATACATGCTACACCACATCTGCTGGGCAAATGCCCATCAGCAGCATTATAACCCAATGTGCTTGTCAGGCCTTGAGTGCATGCATATATATCTGTCAGAGTGGATTTCTTCCACAGAATTTTGCCAGACGATGACACTTTTGTTGCCATGGGTTATTTTTTTCAGTGTGTCATGTGTGTGCTGCACATGGGACCAAGATTCATCGTCTCGTCTGAGTAACTAGATGCTCAGTCAAACCTGGAAGAAAAGGTGAAACTGGGAATCGAACCCAGACCCTCCCGGATACTATATTGGCAGGCAAGCATCTTAATCTTTCTTTCATTAATAACTCTCTCTCTCTCCTTCTCTTCTGTGTGTCTGTGTGGTGTGTGTGTGTGTGTGTGTGTGTGAGAGAGAGAGAGAGAGTTACCATGAATAAAAACAACAACATAATTTGAGATGGTATTTTGTTCAGAACAATTGTCAGTGTCATTCCCCCTTGTCTAGAGGGCTTTAACTCACTCAGTACGGCCAGTCCTCTCTTCTCCTCTACACAGACCCCTGGGATGTCCAGTGGGTGTCTCAATGACCCAACCTTCAGCTTCCGTCGTCAAATTGTGGTATTCTTTGTCAACATTCACCTCTTCAGTATAACAGCCTTCCGCCTGCAATATTTTGATGGTGGTAACTGGGGTGAAATGCTGTTAACGTCGTCTCTTTCGCCGTTCGTATGGAGAGAGTTAATGCTGAATGGACAATAAAGCATGTCAGTGTCATTTACCGTCTCTCTTTCTCTCTCTCACTCACACACACCGTAAGCGGGCTTACATGCATCTATTCCTTAACCATCCTTTAAGAACCCCACCCCTAACCCTTCCTCCCCCCAACCCCCAACTAGTATCACTTAGAAGTGGAAAGGCATAAAGCTGAAGACTATGCCTGACCACACACACACACGCCCACCCACCCACCCACCAACACGCACCTACTGTGAGCACAATGAAGGGATGAGGCAATGGGAGCAAACAGAGAGGAGGCAAAGAGGAAAGGCACACACAGACACTGACAGACAAGACAGACACGCACACGCACACACACACGCACACACACACACACACATACACACACACACGCCCACCCACCCACCAACCAACACGCACCTACTGTGAGCACAATGAAGGGATGAGGCAATGGGAGCAAACTGAGAGGAGGCAAAGAGGAAAGGCACACACAGAAGAAAAAGCAAAAGTCAACTCCCAAAGCTGAACTATGTGACAAAGTTTTTCCCTTGGCATGAAGCAGGCCAGATGTCATTGTCTGTTCACATTATGCACACAGAAAACTAAACAAACAAAAAAAAAAAAAAAAAAAAGGAAGAAAAAAAAAAAAAAAAAAATCACTGTCCTCTGTAGTACAGTCACTCACACTCACAAAAATCAAGACCAAATCTTGTTTGTATGATGCAGCAAAATATCCCCCCATCTAACTCACTGTTTCTTTCATACAAAGGTCGACCTATTTTGGTGGTGGTCACCTCGTCTTTATACTTTTGACAACAAAAACTGTTGACTAGGCTGCAGAAATTACATCACTGACATTTTTCATTTTCTTTCAAAAAAAAAAAAAAGAAAAAAAAAAGAAAGACTGTCAGTTTTTACTTTGCAGGACTTCATAAGTTGCCACAACTAGTCTAAAATGCTGAACGCAAGTTGAAAGAGTGAAAAAATATGTGCAAGTGTAACATGGAGCCACAGACACTCACACAGTCATAACCTCACTGATCTATTCAAACAAGTTAAAAAAACAAAAAACGTATGTCTTGTTTAAATTGATTGAATACAGCGTTGACCAAGTAACAATAACACAACAATGAAAACATCCAATAGACAGAGCGATATAACTCTTTATACATGAGGTACACAATGCTGCTTGTGCCACCGATTCAGCTAGCACGCAGGTAAATAAAAGGTACACAGGAACAAACCTAGACACTTCCTCAAAAAAAAAAAAAAAAGAAAAAAGGAAGCTACGGGCTTGTCCTAGAACCAATCATTAATTTTACTCTCCTAGCCTGGTTGTTCTTTCATTTCAAATGAAAAAAAGAACAACAACAACAATAACAAACAACCTGCTGTTGTCTGAACGGCAGCAAAACGTTCACTGTATGTTGATTGTTAATGCCCAATATGAAAGAATTCAGTCAAGATTTGGAGTAACACTAACAACTAGTAACTGTAAACTACGATATATCTCTATCAACAACTCCACCTAAAAACTGATGGTCAGTGAATTCTGTGTCTTACAATCAAGGACTGCGAAGACGAAGAATCCATATCACACTCACATGCCTCTGGTTCAACGACAAGGTAAGCACGACACATGGGAAACAACATGTTCAATACTTATAGGTGTGTCACAACATTTATTAGCACAGAGTAATTTCAACATACTTTCTTGCTAGATATTTTCCTGTTGTTGGTCTTAAAGTCCAGTCGACAACATGTTCAATACTTATAGGTGTGTCACAACATTCGTTAGCACAGATTAACTTCAACATACCTTCTTGCTTTCTTCTTGTTGTTTTTAAAGTCCAGTCTAAGCCACGCAAACACAATATGATCTATTCTATAATGGTCATCAGTTTACTGCCATCGAAAGTCAGTTGCACCTTTCGAAAGAGATTTCTTCCAGTTCATCACTGAATGAACCAAACTTGAATTCCATAAATGAAAACCTGTTTATGGGAAGATTAAAAAAAAAAAAAAAAAAAAAAATCATGGTTAAATTGTTACTAAGGTAAATCTTAGATTGGTCCCATAATCAATCACAAAGAAATATGAATTTCTCAAAAGCAGTCCTGTGGTGGTTGCAAACTAACCTACATTTTCTGAAAGGCAAACAGTAAGAACCTTGACCCTGACCCATGTCATTCTTTTGTTGACCCAGAGGTCAAGGTGAGAACTCACACCACACAGCCGAACAACATGAAGTGGTGGCCTACTTGTGATGAGCCCCACTATGGGAAATGAGTATCCATGAGTTCGAATCCCTCACAGGTTGTGATTTTTGTTCACCCCCCGTCCCCACACCCCCACAAGCCCCTCTCCACTAGACCTTCTGGAGTGGTGGTCTAGGTGCTAGTCTTACGAAAAAGACAATAAATCAAGATATGGTGTTCAGCATGCACTAAGCGCACATAAAAGAACCTACAGTGAAAAAAACAGTTGTCCCTGGCAAAATTCTGAAGAAAAATCCCCTTTGACAGAAAAAGACCAAAGCAACAACAACAAAAACAAAAAAAAAAGAAGAGAAAAAAAAAAGAAGACCGCAGACAGAAAAAAGAAGAAAAAAAAGGGGGAGTACTCCTGTGCTGTAATACGGCAACAACCTTTCCCTCAGGGAGAGCAGCCTGAATTTCACACAGAGAAATCTCCTGTGACAAAACCAAAACCAAAAACAACAACAACAAAAAAATAACCCCAAAAAACCCTGGTGGGCTGAGGATGGAGATACTTCCAAGGTCAGCATATATGCCGACCTACTAGTGCCAGAACCCCCTTCGTGTGTGCATATGCACACAAATACGCACAAGAAAGATCCTGTAATCCATGTCAGCGTTCGGTGGGTTTATGAAAACAAGAACATACCTAACATGCACAACCCCCCCCCCCAAAAGGACTATGGCTGCCTACATGGTTGGGTAAATATAAAAAAAGGTCATACAGTTAAAAAAAAATGTGACATGTCTGTATGAGTGTGTATGACTGAAACCTGATTGAATAATGCAAGAAACAAATGATGAGCGCTGAAAGGCAGCTGTCAGCCAGCTCTACCCAGGAAGGCAGCCTGTTAGCACAAATGACGCCTTGTTTGTAAAGCGCTAAGAGCTCAGTCTCTGACCCAGAAAAGGCCCTACATAAGTATCCATATCATTCATTCATCATACAGCTCAGCCTCTTGTAATGACTAGGTGTTTTTAACTCACTCAGTACGGCCAGTCCTCTCTTCTCCTCTACACAGACCCATCGGATGTCCAGTGGGTGTCTGAATGACCCAACCTTTAGCTTCCGTCGTCAGAACTGTGGTATTCTTTGTCAACATTCACCTCTTCAGTATAAGAGCCTTCCGCTTGCAATATTTTCATGATGGTAACTGGGGTGAAACGCTGTTAACGTCGTCTCTTTTGCCGTTCGTATGGAGAGAGTTAAACGTAAAGCACTTAAAGCTTGGTCTCTGACTGAGGATATGCGCTATACAAGTATCCATGTCGTCATCAACATCAACATGGCAGTGGAGTTCCCCACAGCTACTCATCACCTGTTCACTGTGCTATAACGGGCCACGCCATGTCACTTTTTCAGATCAAATTTGATAGAAACTTAACACTCACTTTATGCTTCTTTCTGTAACATAAACAACTTCAGCAAGAATCCGGAAACATATGGAAAGCAGGGAGAGGAGGGGGGGTGTAGGGGTTGGGGTGTGTGTGTGGGGGGGGGTGTGTGTGTGTGTGTGTGTGGGGGGGGGTGGGGGTGTGTGTGGTGGGGCGCTAATATGTTAAAGGAGAAAGGGAAAACTTCCCCCCTAAAAATTACTTTAAAAAAAAATGTTTTTTTTGATTAAGTGCATCATATCAAACATAGTTTTAGGACACACAAACAAATTCCTTTAGAAGAAAATGAGGGCACTAGCCGAGGGGACAAAGGGGAGGTTACCTACTTCCGGGAGGTTATCAGCCGTAGCTACTTTCGTTTTCTCTGCATAGGTGGATAGTAGTTTGCACAGGACAGGAATGTCAGACCCCTGCCGGAGTCTGCACTAGTGGGTCACGGTTAAGTATGTGTAATTAAAAGTCATTTTAAAACCTCACAAAAAAACCCAAACATGAAGCTGTCTGCAAGGAAAGCATTCTCGCTTACAACTCACAGATGGCAACGCCTACATCTGCTCTCACTTTTGAACCTTCGACCCCAACTAAGAAACCCACACTACTGAACGCTTTGTCAATGAGTTAAAAGTTCCGCTCAGATCTCACAGCGTTGAGAGCAAAGGAGCGGGAGTGACTGATTTTTGAAATACTGAAAAAGGTTTACGGTCTGGGTCCAGGGGCCGCTTAAAAACCGAAGAGTGCGTCTTAATACCAAAACAAAGTAAAACAAACAGAAGAAAAATTTGCCAAAATGCCAAGACGGAATTCCATTTAATACGGAAATAATCTGACCCATGTGAGTGGTCTTTTGATTTTGTGAGACAAGAGTTAGCTGTCCTGGATTGTTCTTCCTGCCAGTTCCAGTTTCAAGGAGATGTCAAAAAGCATGCAGGCTGATCCACATATGCTACATAACATCTGCTGGAAAAAATCAAAGCATAAAAACTAAAACAAAACAAAAAAAAACCCAACTCCTCCTCTCATTGGGAATGAAGGCAAGTGCACAGCAGACATTGATATCTTCTCTCCCTTACATACCACGGTGCCATACAAAAATGAGCACAGTTTAACAGGAGATCTAAGGATAAAAAATGAAGTTATCTAAACACAGAAAATGTTCATCTTCAAAATACACATATACACCTGTGTGTGTGTGTGTGTGTGTGTGTGTGTGTGTGTGTGTGTGTGTGTGTGTGTACATACATGCAATATACAAATAAAAAAGCACAGGCAGTTTCTGTTGAGTGTGTACGTGTGCACATGAGAGCATGCACGCATATTTGTGCAAGTGTACATGAATTAGGGTTCAGTGTCAATTAGCAAACACAGTCTTGTTACTGCAGAATGCAATATAAACTCCTCACTTCATGCATCAGTAAATAAACCAAAGCGACACAGTTTTCAGCTATGGTGGCTCTGATGCATCAATACTTTGGTCAGCCTAAAAAAACGAACGCTCCATCCTACACAGGCAAATGTCCACACGTACCCTGCTTGATGCTATCACACAATGAAAGCATAGTGTTTGTCCCAAAATTCACTTCACACTCTATCATTCAGACTCCTTCAAAAGCACAGGATGACAAGGCTTCAACTTCAGTGATGCGTTTGTAAACCCTTTGACAAGCGTACGCTTTTGGTGAGACATAAGCATTAAATTTGACAAGTGCATGATTTTGATGAGAGATTAATACAGCCTTTGACAAGCGTGTGATTTTGATGACGGTTAAGTACAGCCTTTGAAACATGTACGCTTTGGTGAGACATTAGCATAACACTCTACCAGTGCATGATTTTAATGAAAAGATTTGTACAGCCTTTGACAAGTGTATGCTTTTGGTGAGACAAAAGCATGACATTCGACAAGTGCATGATTTTGATGAGAGATGCGTACAGCCTTTGACAAGTGTATGACTGTGATGGGCAGTTAAGTACAGCCTTTGACAAATGCATGCTTTTTGGCGCAGCATGCAGGGTGAGGTGAACGGCTGCGATGGCCGGGGGATGGAAGCTTGTCTGTGAAATCCTGTGGCAGCTGAGGAGAATGGCTGGCTGTGTGAGGTTGCCTGCCTGCTCCTCAAGGACTGTGGTATGTTGTGGTGCGTGGCTCCTCCCTGGCTCCAAGGGTGGGTGATGGATGTGACCGATCAAAGCCAATGGGTGGGTGATGGATGTGACCGATCAAAGCCAATGGGTGGGTGATGGATGTACAGATTACAGCCAGACTCTGGGGGGTGAAGGGTGTGGTGAGGTGGAGGGGGGGTTACTAGATGTGGCAGAGAAGTGGATTTCTCAAGATTCCTTTCCCAAAGCACGAACAACACACACTGCTGACATATACACATCCCCTTCCCACCCACCCCCTTTCCACATCACACACGTTTCTCCCGAACCAGTGACAAACAAACGAAGGAGAGGAAAGGCAGTGAACATGAAAACTGGGATGATTCCTGGGTCAGTCATGTCATTGTACACAATGTTACATGGAAATTTTTCCTGACGTAAGCTACCAACCTGCTGACACATCCTGCTCCATTCAACCGAGTTGACCTGAAACATGCTTTCCCCCACACCCCCATGTCTCTGTGTGTGCTCGCTTCTCAATTGACCCACACCAGTTAAGACACTTGATCAGATGGTGGTATGCGATGAACGTTTTATCATGCACTCTGCACTAAAACTACCACTTGTGTTCCGCCCACACACAAAAACAGCAGGCAGTCTCCTGGGATACACAGCAGGGGGTTGATGGGGAGGAGAGGGGCGCACTCAGTAACCGTTTCACGTCAGAACACAAAATGCCGACATCTTCAAATGGTCATGAACAATGAAACGTGGTGATCAAACAGATAGGAACAGACTCCTGGGGTCTTTATTCATTGGGGGACCTGTTTATCGCATGGAAGGTAAAAAATCTTATGCTCACAGGTTTGCCACTGTTTAGATTGAAATACCCAAGCAAGATTTAAAAAAAAAAAAGCAAAAAAAAAAAAAACGCAACACAATTCTGCCGGATGAAGCACATTCCAGGCAATATGAATTTACTCACACACACACGCACTAGAATCACTGTTAATCCAGAACCTAAAGACAGGCTCCATGCTGGAGGAACACTCACCCTCTCTCTCATTTACTCAGCACCCACAAAGAGCCAAAAACGACCAGGTTTGTAGAAGCACGTTCTCTGCTGCTGCGCAGTAAACCAACATCATCGACGGATGATGACGCAACGCTCGCACTGTTGTCCCTCCACTCACACTGATGAACCGTGCCGCCGATTCAGGCGAAGGAAACCGGGGCACTGGTTTCAGTGGCTGGTGTGTGTGCTGTGCTGTCAGCCATGTGGGAGCAAAAAGCTTCACGGTCCTGGGTGACAAGAAAAGCTGGGTCCTTGGGAGAGGGCGTGGTCTCTGGCTGTGTCACAGTCGCTGAAGCTCCGCCCCTCGCTCCCGTCGCTTGCCTCGCTTGCCTTTGCCGTGCGGGGGCAGCTTGCTGTTGCCCGGCAACAAGGCGCTGGTGTACGGTGGTGGGGGGTCCTGCAGAGATGTGACGAAACGTCAACAGGTACGTCAACACAACAACGATGGTAACGGTCAAGATATCCAAGGATGGTGCAGAACATCAACTTCCTTGACCTGACAATGCTTGTATGGTCAACATATCAATGAATAATGCATAACGTCAACAGCTATAATATGACAAAGACGGTAATGGTCAATGTATCTAAAAATAATACATAATGTCAACAGCTATAACGTGACAACGATAATAATGGCACCATATCAATGAATGATGAATAACGTTTACATGAGAATGCCTGATAACTGTCAAGGTATCCAAGAATGATGAATAACATCTACAGCTGTAACATGACAACAATGGTAATGGTCAACATATCAATGAATAATGCGTAACATCTACAGCTGTAAAATGATAACGATGGTAATGGTCAACATATCAATGAATAATGCGTAACATCTACAGCTGTAAAATGATAACGATGGTAATGGTCAACATATCAATGAATAATGCGTAACATCTACAGCTGTAAAATGACAATGATGGTAATGGTCAACATATCAACGAATCATGCATCATGTCAAAAACTATAATATGACAATGCTGGTTATGATCAAGGTATCTAAGAATGATACACAATGGTCAACATATCAAAGACTGGTACATGACATTAACAGCTATAACATGACAACAATGGTCAACATATCAATGAATGATAAGTAACATCAACAACTATAGCATGACAACAATGGTGATGATCAAGTTATCTAAGAATGATGCATAACGTTAATGATGGTACTGGTCAACATATCAAAGAATGATGCACCTGTTAGATGGGCACCGATGATGCTTTTCGAAAGTATTAAAATCATCACATATAATGATGTACATTTGCTGCTCAGCAAGATGTTTGTAACACTAAGTGAAACATGTGTGCACTACTGAAATAGTGCTAAGCAGCAAGTATTATTATCTTACTGTAAAATATGCTATGTTCAATTGATGAACAGAGTAAGTGAATATCAATCATATTAAATGTGCAGAATAAGTGCATTGTATCTCTATCTATATCATTTTTGTTTTTAATCTTGTTTGTCATTATCTTCATCTGCTCAAAAAAGCAAGCACATATGCAAAACAGGAGAGACAAGGCCTTGTGATACGCATTAAAAAAAAACAACCCCAAACGATTCACTAAAACAAATACACACACAGACACACAGGGGCACACACAACCATACCTGTGCTTACATAAGACACTGATAACCTCAAATCTTTTCTCTGTTACACACCCCCGCACCACCCTCCCCAATCCCCCCCACCCCTAGACATCACTCTCAATAATCCCTCCCGCCCCTCACCGTAGTAAAACCAATCAGCCCACCACCCTCTTCAATACCCCCACCCCCTTGACACCCTCCCACCCCTCACCCTAGTAAAATCAATCCCCCCCACCACCCTCTTCAATACCCCCACCCCCTGCTACCACCTTCCAAAGTCCCTCCCGCCTGGCCCTTACCTTAGTAACATCACCCAGACCGCCAAACCACCTCTACATTCCCACCACCACCCTCCCCAATTCCATCACTCCGCACCCCTTCCCCCCACCCCCAAAAACTCACCCTCACTTTCTCCACCACCACAGCCGCTGCCCCGCCACTGCTGCTCCCCGCCCCTCCCACTGCCGCCGTTGTCGCCACGGCGACCGTTGCCCCGGCGCTGGGCTTGTTGTTGTGAGCCTGGTTTGACCTCGACCCCTCCGACCCTTCCGATGACCCCTGCTGCCCGGACGATGACGATGCCGATGCCGATGCCCCCCCTGCAGCTCGACCCCCGCCCCCGTTTCCGTTCCCCCCACTTCTCCCCCCACTGCTGCCACTGCGCTGGGGGTGAGAGGTCAGGGCGGTGGTCTGGGTCAAGGCCATGGTCTGGGGGTCTTGGTGGGGCGGGGCAGGTCGGGGGCGGCGGTGGTGGTGGGAGCGTCGCAGGGTCATGGTCAGCTTGCGGGCCTTTGGCTTGCGGGGGTTGCTGCTGGGCGTGTGCACGGCGCACACCTTGATGAAGACGGCCATCACCACCACCAGCCCCGTGCTCATCAGCATCACGGCCCACCAGTGGATCTGGAGAGAACCCCCGAGATGTACAGGGCAACAAAAACACACACACACGAAGGGCAGTAAGCTTAGCAGTGTGTGGACTGACCCATGTACACTTTCAGTTTCAGTTCAATCGACCAAGCACAGCAGCAAATAGGGCAGCAAAAAATTATACAAGTAGTATATAAGCATATTGCCCATTGTCAAACAAGGAAATAAGTAATATACTAGAAAACGACTTTTTAAGTGCTTTCATTTAATTCTAAAACCTTGTCAGTGGACTCTCTCAGACTTTTGTCCGATTTGCAGACCAATTCTAACTTTAACTTTAAGACAATTATCTAATTCATCACAGGCTAAACATTGCTCTAAAGTCAACAGCATATGCTTCAGTAATGTGACAACTGAGTATATAATTTTTGACAGTGATCTGATGAAGCCTTACCTGCATGAAAGTGTGTCATCAGAAGTGACTGAGAACATTGATGTTTTTGACATCCTGTGTTCGTTATCAGTTGTTTTGCTTGTTAGACTAAGGACTTCTTTTTTACGAAGTGCATAAGGTAATTTTCTGCAATTGTCTTTGGATATTTATTTCAGATTCCACCCTCAATTTACCCAGTCTCCCCCCAACTCATCATTCATTCCCCTCTCCCTCCTCTCCTAAAGGAGAACACTCAAATGCAAAAAATCAACACTCAAAGAAAATGTCTACAATCACCAGTATGTGTGACGGGACATTAAACAAAATTCCTCCTCCTTTCAGTTCTAAGGAGGTTTCAAAGCATGCGGACTTAACCTTATATGCTTTTAATTTCAGTCCAAAGCAGGTTGTAGACTGATCGATATATGCTTTCAGTTTCAGTTTCAAGGAGGTTTCAAAGTGTGTGGAATAATCCATACAAGCTTTCCATTTCAGTTTACACGTAGTATCACAGCATGTGTCAAACTAAGTGTGTGGACTGATCCATGTATGCTTTCAGTTTCAGTTCTAAGGTGGTTTCAAAACGTGTGGACTTATCCATATATGCTTTTAGTTTCACTTCTCTGGAGGTTTCAAAGTGTGTGTAAGCATGTGGACAAATCTGTGTATGTATGCTTTAAGTTTCAGTTCTGAGAAGGTTTCAAAGCATGTGTAAGCACCTGGACTAATCCATGTATGTAGGCTTTCAGTTTCAGTTCAGAGGAGTGTGTGTGTGCGCACACACGCATGAGCTCCTTTCTGTGTGTGTTTATATGTGAGTGTGAGTGTGAGTGTGTGTGTGTGTGTGTGTGTGCATGCATGTGCACCTGTGTGGTGCAGTGTAGTCCTGAAATGTGCCTGTACATGTATAAGCACGCGTGACTGGTGCGTGCTTTGTGAAAGCAGTATATTTCATCACATTTTGAGTTTCAAAAGCTAAAAAAAACAACAAGAGATATGGAGAAGCTCCAAAACAGACAAAAGAGAAAACCAATTATAATAAATCACCCGAGAGAAATATGACAAATACTTTCCTGGTACTGGGTGTGAACAGAGATGCCAGGCATACAAACAAAAATCAACAGGGTACAATCCACCAGGTTTTTGCCGTCTTATCACTGTTTCGGTCCCCAAACAATAGGAAGGGTGTGCAGCCCGCTTTTGTGGTGGACTTTTCATCGCTCGCAGAACAACAAGTAGATCATTTGATGACATGCACAGTCCAACGCTGTAACTGGCTTCTCTGGGTGTGCACTGCTTTTGTTCGGACAACTTTCTGGCAGAGTTTATAAATGGATCAGTTCGAATACGTAATGGCAAGATATATGACAGGAGACATGCTCAAAGTAAACATAGAAGACTAAAGCTAATAATGGGTGTCATTATAAAACCAAACATAGCTTGCAAACTTGCAAAAACAGTCACTTATAATGTTTAAAATCCTTTCGTCAGAACTGCGATTTCCATGACAAAATTTTAGCCTTTCGCTGAAATGGAAAAAAAGGAAATGGAGATGCGCATGTGCATGCAGTTCTTGCTAAAAATAGCCAGGGAATCCCGACAAAAGCAGGCCAGCACACTCTCCCTAATAATGTACAGACAGTGTCTGTTAAGGGTCCCTACCACAATCCAGTCCTTGATGCTCTGAAGAGTCTTGGGGTCGAAGATGAGGTTCTTCAGACGAGCCAGAGGACCGTCAGCATCCACTCCACGGCACTTGTGGAACACATCGCAGTAGCCGCGGAAATTGTTGCACGGGGATCCTGCGTGACAGACAGACAAGGCAAGACTCAAGATTTAATCTCCCTTCACCGCCTTTTTGGAGGCATGGAAGATCACAAACGGATAAACAAAAGAACATAATGTAACAGGTTCAGTTTCTCAATGGGGCGTCATTACATTTGTGAGCTCCAAGGAACCCATTCTGTCAACCGTCAAATGATCCTGCATGACAGACAAGGCAAGACTCAATATTCAAGATTCAATCTCCTTTCAACCCTTTCAAGGGTACAGAAGATTGCAAAGAGATAAATGAAAGAACATAATACAACAGTTCAGTATCTCAGTGAAGTGTCACTATATCTGTGGGATCCCTGAACCCATTCTGTCAACCATCAAATGATCCTGCATGGCAGACATGGCAAGACTAAAGGTTTATGATATAATCTCCTTTCACCCCTTTTTTGAGGCACGGAGGATTACAAAGAGATAAATGAGAGAACATAATACAACAGTATTAGTTTGTTAGCCGCCATGGCGAAGAGGGAGTGGAAGCGCGACTGAATGACGGCAGGGGGAACGGGTTGGTTCGAATCCAAATCCAACGGAGGTGGGGTTTTTTTCGGCCCGTGGCAGCACCTACCCAGAGTTGATGGGCTGTGGCTTAAATGGGGAGACCTTGGGAACACACCAGTCGATGGTCCTCCCACTTCAAGGAGACTCTTGCGGGATGTGTTGCTCTAATTAATTACCACGACCAATACTGAGCCAGTGCACTGTATCCCTCTCAGCCTGGTTAACGCCGGGGGAAAATCATCATTATGAATGACAGAAGCGTAGAGTACAGCCTTGTCACCACTCAAGAGATAGCCCCAGAACCAAAAAATAATGCGACCCCACAGCAACATCGTCATCATCATCGTCATCCTCCTCCTACCTTCAAATACGCTCAATATAAACAAAATAGCTCAAAAGGACTGGGCCTTTCATGCCCTGCTCTCATGTGACAAACCTCAGTTTCGAGAACCCCTCGACTCCGTGCTATGGGGTTACGTCATCCTGTCAAATGGTCCGTCAGTCAGCAATTTCATGGGGAGGGGCTGTTGTTTGAGGTGACGTGGTGGCGGTCTCCCTACTACTCTGGGGGGACGCTCACAACTCAGTCTGCTCCAGCGACTAAGCCATTATGTCGATAGTTTAGGGGCTATATAGTGGTGTCTAAATACGTTTAAAACAGAAAGGGCAACCACTGAACACCACTGACGTGACTCAGCAGAGCAGTGCAGGGTCTCCTCTGGTGTGTGCCTCCATGGCGACCCTAACATATCGATGGTTCGCGTGGAACACTGCCTGGCCGACGCTGGAACTGCGAAGGAACATAACACCGGTGTGTGGCCAAGTATGGGGGGAATCCCTAATGAGCCGGCGTGAAGAGTAATGGCACTGAAAATGGTGCAGTATGATGGGCAGCAAAAACAAAAAAAAAAAAAAAAAAAAAAAAATTAGTTTGTCAAGGAGGTGTTACTGTGTTCGTTGCAAATCAGTCAAAAGCTACACCAAATCTGCAAAGCAGCAGCATTTCCCAACATGCTAAGTCAGGCCTTGAGTGCATGCACATATATATATATATTTGTGCACCTAGCAGAGTGGGTTTCTTCCATAGAATTTTGCCAGATGATGTCTCTTTTGTTGCCATGGGTTCTTTTTCAGATGGCCGAGTGCATGCTGCAAATGAAACCTCAGTTTATTGTTTCATTCGAATGACAAGACTTTCTGATTTTTCCATACAAACTTGCAAGAAAGGACAAGAGTGGGAATTGTACTCAGACCTCACAGACACTGTACTGGCAGATGAACATCTTAATCATTTGTATTTTTTTGTATTTTGCATTTCTTTTTATCACAACAGATTTCTCTGTGTGAAATTCGGGCTGCTCTCCCCAGGGAGAGCACGTCGCTACACTACAGTGCCACCCAATTTTTTTTGTATTTTTTCCTGCGTGCAGTTTTATTTGTTTTTCCTATCAAAGTGGATTTTTCTACAGAATTTTGCCACGAACAACCCTTTTGTTGCCGTGGGTTCTTTTACGTGCGCTAAGTGCATGCTGCACACGGGACCTCGGTTTATCGTCTCATCCGAATGACTAGCGTCCAGACCACCACTCAAGGTCTAGTGGAGGGAGAGAAAATATCGGCGGCTGAGCCGTGATTCGAAGCAGCGCGCTCAGATTCTCTCGCTTTCTAGGCGGACGCGTTACCTCTAGGCCACCACTCCATCATTCTGCCATATTCCTCCTAACAAACACTAAACAAATTTTAACTGAACTGTGTTAACAGCACTCGTGTATCATATAAAACATAAAATTCTCAAAATGCATGCACACATTCAAAGCGCATCAGAACAATCTATAAAACAGTGTAGAAATATAACAAAAGAAGTAAAGATTAAACCACCTCTTATATGGGCTTACTCTTCGAACCATAGCAGGACTTATCATTTTCATTTCAGAATGGCAGTCTTTCCAACAGACATTTGTCAAACAACAACAACAGCAACAAACAAACAAAAAAAAAGCACAGACATTTGTCATATTTCTAAATTCTGTAACTGAAAGCAAACTTTCTCTTGAAAGTTCAAATGAGTGATAAAGGCCGCATGTGTGTTTGACCTAAACATGTTTCATGCACATAATGCAAATGAATCTTATGTTGTAAACTGTTAGAGATAGGAAATTTTCTATCTAAAATTACGTTTAAATAACATACTTACCGTGACCTAACTAGTGCAGACTCCAGCAGGGGTCTGACATTCCTGTCCTGTGCAAACTACTATCCGCCTATGCGGAGAAAAAGAGAGCAACTACGGCTGATAACCTCCAGAAGTAGGTAACCTCCCCTTTGTCCCACCAGCTAGCGCCCTCTTTTTTCGGTTATTTTTCCTATTTTGGGCTGCTCTTCCCAGGGAGAGTTCGTTGCCACAGTGCAGTGTCACCCTTCTTTTTCTCCACTTTTCCCTGCCTGCAAGTGTACTTGTTTTATGATCAAAGTGGATTTTTCTACACATTTTTGCCAGGGACAACCCTTGAGCTGCCATGCATTCTTTCACGTGCGGTAACCACATGCTGCACACAGGACCTTGATCCACTATCTCATCTGAAATGCTAGCACCTAGACTACCACTCAAGGTCTAGTGGAGGAGAGCTGTGGGGCAGGGGGTGGAGTAAAAATCATGGTCTGTGTATATGGGAATCGAACCTATGGGTACTTGCTTCCTTTTCTGGTGCATTACCACTTGGCCACTGCTCAATTATCAGCACCCCCCCCCCCCTTTTTTTTTTTTTTTTTAATGTGTATGATAGTCAGTCGTGTCTACATCCATCAGAGCGGCAGAGGAGTCAATTGCTATCTTGACAATCTCAGCTAGAATGTGATTGTAGTGAGTCTTGCCAAGTTACATCCCCACTCTCTTGGTCAAGAGGGTTTTAGGACAGTCGGCGTTGGGATGGTCCCCAAGGCTGCAGCAGCACTAACAGCCAGAGCAATCCTGCCTCCTACTTTGAGAGTCATATCCTTCACAAAAGACTGAACGGTAAATGAATTCCCACCGCAGCACTCTACATACCGGCTGGCAGCTATATTTCATGCAGGACACCAACTATATATATATATATATATATATAGAGAGAGAGAGAGAGAGAGAGAGAGAGAGAGAGATCTAGATACACATATGTAGATATCTAGATATCTATATATATATTCTATATATATATACAGATGACAGGAACAGGTGTTGAGATGGCTGCCGGAAAAAAAGGACGCTAGCCAGCGGGACAAAGGGGAGGTTACCTACTTCCGGGAGGTTATCAGCCGTAGTTACTTTCGTTTTCTCAGCATAAGCGGATAGTAGTTTGCACAGGACAGGAATGTCAGACCCCTGCTGGAGTCTGCACTAGTTGGGTCACGGTTAAGTATGTGTCATTAAAATATATATATATATTATCCTTTTCAAGGAGGAAGATGGCAAAATGGTTAAGACACTCATCTGCCAATACAGAGTCCATGAGGGCCAGGGTTCAAATCCCGCTCTCGCCCTTTCTCCCAAGTTTGACTGGAAAATCAAACTGAGCGTCTAGTCATTTGGATGAGACAATAAACCGAGCTCCCACGTGCAGCATGCATTTGGCAACACTGAACAAGAACCCATGGCAACAAGAAAGTTGCCTCCGGCAAAATTCTGTAGAAGAAAACCACTCTGATAGGTACACAAGTATACATGCGTGTGTGGGGTGGGTGGGGGGTGGGTGGGTGCGGGTGTGTGCTGATTATCTGGTTGCGGTTTTCCGTAACGTATCTTTATTCTTATCTTATCTGTCTATTATAATCAATGTGCAGTATAGTAGGCTATGTTTATAATTATATTCAAATAATGTTTCTGAATTCTTTGTTTTTACATTAAGAATACTAGTTATTACCTGCAGTGTGTGGATGTATGTATGAAACGGTGTATAAGATATTTTTTACATTTGTACCTTCGTAATATTCGTAAAAGCTGTTGTTGACTTTTACAGTTATGGTCCCCATGTTGTTTACTTGTCTATGTTGTGATAATGCACTTGACCAAATTTCTCCAGTTGGAGATAATAAAGTTATTCTTATCTTATCTTATCTTATGCATGCACTCAGGGCCTGACGTTGGGTTGAGCTGCTGGTCAGGCAGGCATCCACCTAGCAGATGTGGTGGTGTAGGGTATAAGGACTTGCTGTCCTGAACGCAGCGACGCCTTCTTGAGAGAGAGACTGACACAAGTGGCTAAGCTGTGAATGAATTCCCGCAGCAGTAGGTGCTCCAGAGATGCCAATCCCTGTCAAGTGTTTGTAGGAACAATCAGGAAATTTGGTAGGAACATTTTGAATTTGGTAGGAACACTCGGACTCCGAGCCACATCAGCAAACAAGTGCAGACGCTGTTTGTCTGAGACGCAACTTGATATAGCCCCATGTTCTCTCTTGTTCAGGCAAACGATAAAGCTGATTGGTCCACTCAATGCTGTTTCAATGAAAAAATGCACGCGTTATCAGTGACTGCCCTGACCTCGTGATCGATGTCTAGACCTTTTGGGCAATGTTACGACAGGAAAGTACGTGTAGTCGAAAATGAACTTGTCGGAACAATGTTGACGTTGGCGTAACACTGGAACAAACTGCAATCGAGCATAACAAAATACGGCAAAATTGTAACAATTGGCATCTGTGAAAGCTTTAACCACTTGGCTATTGTAATTGAATTCCCCGCCGCAGTCAGCGCCCCCTATGTACCTGCTGGAAGCTGAATGCCGTGCAGAAGGCCAGCGTCAGGCTTGACCGGCGTCACCTTGTTCTTGTTCTCGTGCTGGATCTCCCTCAGAAGGTTCCGGAAGTCCAGGTTCTCCTCCCTGTTGATCTCCTCCATGGCAAAGGAGCTGACGCACGTCTTGGTGTTGGGGTTGCCTGCGAAACACGGTGTGGTGTTGTCAGCTGGTGTGTGTGTGTGTGTGTGTGTGTGTGTAAGGGCTGGGGGGGGGGGGTGTTCGGGAGTGGAAGGTGTGTGCATGTGTGTGTGCTTGTGTGTGTGTGCCTGTTTGTAAGTGTATATGTGTGCATCTGTAAGTGTGTGTGTGTGTGTGGGTGTATGTGGGTGTATGTGTGTGTGTGGGGGTCTGTGTGTGTGTGTGTGTGTGCCTGTTTGTCAGCTGGTGTGTGTGTGTGTGTGTGTGTGTGTGTGTGTGCATCTGTAAGTGTGTGTGTGCCTGTTTGTAAGTGTGTGTGTGTGCATCTGTAAGTGTGTGTGTGTGTGTATGTGTGAGTGAGAGAGAGAGAGAGAGAGAGAGGGAGAGAGAGAGAGACAGAGAGAGAGAGTGTGTGTGTGTGCATGTGAGAGAGTGAGCGTGCGCGCGTGTGTGTGTATGTACATGCTTGTTTATATGTGTATGACTATACATATATGTGCTCTTGTGTGTTATACCGACAGAAGCTGTGTACCACATGAGCATTAAACATTTGTGACTGTAATCATACAGATATACATCTAGACATGCATGTCTAAGAGTCCTTGGGTCACCAATGGAATTACAGTAAAAGAGTGCACAAGGACTCCAAATGTTTTTTTTTTTCTTCTTTGTTCCTTAGAAGACCTGTCTGTGTCTGTCTGTCTGTCACCCTGATCCCAACTCACGACAGGAGACGTAGCACATGGCTTCACGTGAGGGACCGTCCTTCTCATCGTTGGATGTCAGGAAACACTCCTCCCAGCCAATGCGGTGACACACTGAGCTGACGCATTCCTGATTCCACACACACACACATTTATGCCACATTACTGAAATTTCCTTTCTTCTTTAGAAGGACTTGGAAGCCCAGCATACCAAGAAATGAACAACGGAAGGGAGGAAATTATCTAAAGACTATGCAGCTTTCCAGATGCAGTGTGAGTAGAAAAATGTGAACCCAACAAGTGAGACACAGCAATCTTTTGAGTGTTATTCACACACACACACACACACACTGGCAAGCACATACTAATTCACCATCCTTAGAACCATACATATCACACACAGAAACACTGACATACTGACACACAAACACACCTGCACACATACACAAATTTGCATACCTACGGACGTAAGCACACACCACACACAGAGTCTTTCACACCACATACATGGACATTAACATAATGATGTACACAAACATACACACCAGCACACACATACACACACATAATCATACAAACCACAGGCACAGACATTAACATATTGATGTTTACAAACATACTCACTGGTGCACACACACACACAACACAACACACATACACAGAGAATCATACACACCACGCAGACAGATATAAACAATTGATGTACACAAGCATACATACCAGCACACACACACACACACACACACAGAATCATACACACCACACACAGACATTAACATATTGATGTACACAAACACACACACAACATACACAGAATCATACACTCATATACAATGGCATTAACATACTGGCACACACACACCACACACACACACACACAAAGCATGGCATACACACACACACGACACACACACACACAGTGACACACAAACACACCACAGTAAGATGCATTACCCCCAAACTGCAGATCTGCGAAAAGTCGTTGCAGAAAGTGCCGTTGGGTTTCTGTGTGGCCTTGGGACATTGTGCGCTCTTCCCTGTGGCCCAGGTCAAGGAAACACTGCCTTGCACGGAGCTTGTTAACATCTAGTACCTCATTTTCTACTACAACACTGATGGCTAATCAGGCCTAAATGTCTAGGGAGTTGGCATGACGGAAGCGGGTAATGTGTTAAGACTTCTGATCCAGTAGTCAGGGTCTGATCCCTCGTTTCTTTGACCTGGTGTTGCGGTGTCCTCGGGCACGGTACTTTACTACAATTTTCCTCGCTCCTCCTCCATGTGTGAATGGGTGTACCCCACTTCGGTTGGGGAAGGTTGAAAAGGTGGTAGGAGAGGATTAGGCCCCGCATTCCTGTGCCAAGCCCTAGACACAGTGGATATGAGTTCACTGCTCCGACAGCCCTAAAATGCTTTGGGACCTTTAATCGTAAACCTTAACCTAAATGTCTTACAAATCAATGTCACTGATAAAAACAACAACAACAACAACAAAAAACCCATAAAAAAACCAAAAAAAAGCAACAAAAAAGAAGAGTGATTGCTGTGATGCTGTTCAACACTGAGAAAGAAAGCACAGAGTAAATCTCATCACATAGTCCCAAATCTAAACTGACAGGTCTCCCCAGCAGTATGATAACCATCCTCATCATGATGGTATGATGTGTGATATGGAGTGAAAAACATGGCATGGCGTGGTGTGATGGAGTGCTGTGATGTGGAGCAATGTGGCATGGCGTGGTGTGATGGTATGCTGTGATGTGGAGCAATGTGGTGTGGCGTGGTGTGATGGTATGCTGTGATGTGGAGTAAGCAATGTGGTGTGGCATGCTGTGATAGTATGCTGTGATGTGGAGCAATGTGATGTGGCGTGCTGTGATGGTATGCTGTGATGTGGAGTAAGCAATGTGGCGTGGCGTGCTGTGATGGTATGCTGTGATGTGGAGCAATGTGGTGTGGCGTGCTGTGATGGGGTGCTGTGATGTGGAGCAATGTGGCATGGCGTGCTATGATGGGGTGCTGTGATGTGGAGCAATGTGGTGTAATGTGCTGTGATGGGGTGCTATGATGTGGAGCAATGTGGCGTGGCGTGCTATGATGGTATGCTGTGATGTGGAGCAATGTGGTGTGGCATGCTGTGATGGGGTGCTGTGATGCGGAGCAATGTGGCATGGTGTGCTGTGATGGCATGCTGTGATGTGGAGCAATGTGGTGTGGCATGCTGTGATGGGGTGCTGTGATGTGGAACAATGTGGTGTGGTGTGCTGTGATGTGGAACAATGTGGTGTGGTGTGCTGTGATGTGGAGCAATGTGGTATAATGTGCTGTGATGGCATGCTGTGATGTGGAGCAATGTGGCATGGCCTGTTGTGATGGCGTGCTGTGATGTGGAGCAATGTGGCATGGTGTGCTGTTATGTGGAGCAATGTGGTATAACATGCTGTGATGGGGTGCTGTGATGTGGAGCAATGTGGCGTGGCGTGTTGTGATGGGGTGCTGTGGTGTGGAGCAATGTGGCGTGGCATGCTGTGATGGGGTGCTGTGATGTGGAGCAATGTGGCATGGTGTGCTGTGATGGCATGCTGTGATGTGGAGCAATGTGGTGTGGCATGCTGTGATAGTATGCTGTGATGTGGAGCAATGTGGTGTGGCATGCTGTGATGGGGTGCTGTGATGTGGAGCAATGTGGTGTGGCATGCTGTGATGGCATGCTGTGATGTGGAGTAAGCAATGTGGTGTGGTGTGCTGTGATGGTATGCTGTGATGTGGAGCAATGTGGTGTGGCATGCTGTGATGGGGTGCTGTGATGTGGAGCAATGTGGTATAGCGTGCTGTGATGGGGTGCTGTGATGTGGAGCAATGTGGCGTGGCATGCTGTGGTGTGGAGCAATGTGGTGTGGTGTGCTGTGATGGGGCGCTGTGATGTGGAGCAATGTGGTATAACGTGCTGTGATTGGGTGCTGTGATGTGGAGCAATGTGGCATGGCATGCTGTGATTTGGTGCTGCGATGTGGAGCAATGTGGTATAACGTGCTGTGATGGGGTGCTGTGATGTGGAGCAATGTGGCGTGGCGTGCTGTGATGGTATGCTGTGATGTGGAGTAAACAACATGACATGGCATGCTATGATGATGTGTCTTGCACAGCAAAGGAGAACATGATCGCATCACACTACCTCCCATTGCCCGCCATTCAATCCCGGCACAGAGAAGAAAGAAAGAAAAAAAAGGATATCCACAGAGACTCTCATCTTTGCAGTCGTCTTGTGGCTGGCACACAATCTTTGGCTGAGGCGGAATGTACTCACAGGTGGCCGAACAGCAGGGGCCGGCCGTGGGGCTGAAAGTACACATCTTCACATCACACTGGTGATGATGATGATGATTTGGATACTTATACAGCCCCTGTCCTCGGCTGGAAACCAAGCTCTACAAACACGGGAGTCATTTACACAAAAGGCTAACTACCTATACTGGGTAGAGCCGACTGACCGCTGCTCTCAGGTGCTCATTGTTCATCGTTTTCTGTGTCATTCAATCAGTTTTCAGTCGCACTCACACATAACACACTCAGACAGACACGTAACATTTTACATCTGACTGCATACCTGGACATCTGTCTGACTGTACACCTGGACACCTGTCAGACTGTATACCTAAACATTTATCTGACTGCATACCTGGACATTTATCTGACTGCATACCTGGACACCTATCTCACTGCATACCTGGACATTTATCTGACTACATATCTGGACATTTATCTGACTGCATACCTGGACACCTATCTCACTGCATACCTGGACACCTATCTCACTGCACACCTGGACACCTATCTCACTGCATACCTGGACACCTGACTATACCTGGCCACCTATCTGACTATAACTGGACACATAACTGAATACCTGGACATTTATCTGACTGCACACCTGGACACCTATCTCACTGCATACCTGGACACCTGACTATACCTGGTCACCTATCAGACTATAACTGGACACCTGACTGAACACCTGGACATTTATATGACTGTATACCTGGACACCTATGTGACTATACCTGGTCACCTATCAGACTATAACTGGACACTTGACAGCATACAAGGACACCTATCTCACTGGATATCTGGTCATTCATCTGACTGCACACCTGGACATTTTATCTGACTGCCATACCTGCACTTCTTGCCAGGTCGGAGGGTGCACTCTTTCCCTTCAGTCGACCCCTTGCCATAGCAGCAGATGTCCTTGCAGTCGGCCTCATAGCCGCAGTCACACTCCTCCCCGGACTCTGTGATGCTGTTGCCGCAGAAAGCCTGCGTCGACTCTGAACACACACACAAGCACGTTAACACACACAGTCGACACACATATACATTTACACACACACACAGAGTCAAATATTTGACATAGCTACTTTTTTTCTTTTTTTTTTACATTGAATTCCTCTAAATACCAGTAATCTATCTTAGAAAAATTGAAAAAGAAAAAAAGAACTGTTTAAAAAAACACATTCCTCTGGCTGGTATGATCAAGAAGTCAGTGACACCAGTTCTCATTTCTTTCTGTCTATGCTTATGGGCTGGATCCTAAACATTCACTCATGTATCTACATGTCAGCTTCCGTGTGTATGACCCTTTTACCACATAGGCAGCCATACTCCATTTTGGGGGAATGTGCAAGCTGGGTATGTTTGTATTCCCATGACCCACCAAACACTTGCAGAGACAGGACAAAGTCAAGAAGACAGACAGTGACAGAGCAAGCACGCGGGCAGATGGCACCACATGTGAACAGAGTTCTGATGGTCTTGACATTGATGTAAGGTACAAAAACAGCCCAACAGTGGCAGCTATCAGCCTATCAATCATTGACTTAAGGTACAAAAACAGCCCAACAGTGGCAGCTATCAGCCTATCAATCATTGACTTAAAGTACAAAAACAGCCCAACAGTGGCAGCTATCAGCCTATCAATACTTAACATTTTGTTGACCATTTTGATGTGCACCTTGTAGTAAACTGCGCCTTCCTCATTGTTAAAATCAGAATCTTAAGTTTTGCAGGATGTGCTTTATAATCTAGATCACCTTGTACTCACTGTGTGTGGGGGATGGGGGATGGGGCTGTTCAGGTTCGCAGAGCGTGGCCCATTTTCATTCTTGTTCTATTTCAATTATTTGCCTTCTATGTATCGATACCTTCATAATATTATAATCTGATTACTGATTTGTCTATTTTGTTTTATTCATTTATTTCATCTTTATGTTAATGCTTCATGAAAACCTAGGGTAAGCTCTCAAGACGTGATCAGTGCACTGGGTTCAAGCAAAGATCCTGCACCTCCTGTCTTTAAAAATCATAATTCTAAGATTTGGTGTATCATACATGAATCAGTCCGCACACTGTAGACACCTCCTCGAAACTAAAACACTAAAACCTGTTCTCAGTAAAAGAATGGGGTACAACACAGTCATGAGCCCAGCAAACACACAAGAACAGGACCTACGTCCAGCAGCCAGGACGACAAGATGACCACAACAAGAACTCACTCTGAAAGCAGCTGACCTTGACCAACTAGAAGACTCACTCTGAAAGCAATTGACCTTTTACAACAACAAAACTCACTCTGAAAGCAGTTGACCTTGACCAACAAGAAGACTCACTCTGAAAGCAGTTAATCTTGACCAACGACAAGTCTCGCTCTGAAAGCAGTTGACCTTGACCAACGTTCAAAGAACTCACTCTGAAAGCAGTTGACCTTGACCAACAAGAAGACTCACTCTGAAAGCAGTTAATCTTGACCAACAAGACTCACTCTGAAAGGGCGCAACAGCCAAGTGGTTAAAGCGTTGGACCTTCAATCTGAGAGTCCCGGGTTCGAATCTCAGTAACTGTGCCTGGTGGGTTAAGGATGGAGAATTTTCTGATCTCCCAGGTCAACATGCGCAGACCTGCTTGTGCCTGAACCCTCTTCGTGTGTATACGCAAGCAAAAGATCAAACACACACATTAAAGATCCTGTAATCCATGTCAGCGTTCGGTGGGTTATGGAAACAAGAACTTACCCAGCATGCACACTCCCAAAAACGGGAGTATGGCTGCCTACATGGCAGGGTAAAATCGGTCATACACATAAAAACCCATTTGTGTACATAGGAGTGAACGTGTGAGTTGCAGCCCATGAATGAAGAAGAAGATGACCGACAAGACTGACTCACTCTGAAAGCAGTTGACCTTGCCATAGCGCTCGTTCAGCACGGCATCCAGGACCCGCGTGATGTTGTCCAGGCTGCAGGTGGAGAAGTCGTCGTTGTTGGCCTTGTCCCCCATGGTGGCGCTGGCGAACATGATGTAGTTGCCCTCTTCCGCCTCCCGCCGGTTGGTGCCGTACGGGGCACAGGTGGAGCCACTGTCATGCTGCACACGGCCGTTCATTCATTTACGTACGTGGAGAAGTAGCCACTGTCATACTGCATGTTTCCACACAGTCATTCATTCATCAATGTGGAAGAGTGGAATGGTAGCCACTGTGGTGCTGCACAGTAATTTGTTCATCAACATGGAACAGTAGCCACTGTTGTATTGCACGTTTCAACATAGTCATTCATTCATCAATGTGGAACTTAGCCACTGTTGTATTACACGTTTCAACATAGTCATTCATTCATCAACGTGGAACATAGCCACTGTTGTATTGCACGTTTCAACATAGTCATTCATTCATCATTGTGGAACAGTAGCCACTGTTGTATTGCACGTTTCAACATAGTCATTCATTCATCAATGTGGAACATAGCCACTGTTGTATTGCACGTTTCAACATAGTCATTCGTTCATCATTGTGGAACAGTAGCCACTGCTGTACTGCACGTTTCAACACAGTAATTCACTCATCAATGTGGAACATAGCCATTGTTGTATTGCACGTTTCAACATAGTCATTCATTCATCAATGTGGAACATAGCCACTGTTGTATTACATGTTTCAACATAGTCATTCATTCATCATTGTGGAACATAGCCACTGTTGTATTACACGTTTCAACATAGTCATTCATTCATCAATGTGGAACATAGCCACTGTTGTATTGCACGTTTCAACATATTCATTCATTCATCAATGTGGAACAGTAGCCACTGTTGTATTGCACGTTTCAACATCGTCATTCATTCATCAATGTGGAACAGTAGCCACTGTGGCGCTGCACAGTAATTTGTTCATCAACATGGAACATAGCCACTGTTGTATTGCACGTTTCAACATAGTCATTCATTCATCAACATGAAACAGTAGCCACTGTGGCGCTGCACATATTCATTCGTTCATCAATGTGGAACAGTAGCCACTGCTGTACTGCACGTTTCAACACAGTAATTCACTCATCAATGTGGAACATAGCCACTGTTGTATTGCACGTTTCAACATAGTCATTCATTCATCAATGTGGAACATAGCCACTGTTGTATTGCACGTTTCAACATAGTCATTCATTCATCAATGTGGAACATAGCCACTGTTGTATTGCACATTTCAACATAGTCATTCATTCATCAATGTGGAACAGTAGCCACTGTTGTATTGCACGTTTCAACATATTCATTCATTCATCAATGTGGAACATAGCCACTGTTGTATTGCACGTTTCAACATAGTCATTCATTCATCAATGTGGAACAGTAGCCACTGCTGTACTGCACGTTTCAACATAGTCATTCATTCATCAATGTGGAACATAGCCACTGTTGTATTGCATGTTTCAACATAGTCATTCATTCATCAACATGGAACAGTAGCCACTGTTGTATTGCATGTTTCAACATAGTCATTCATTCATCAACGTGGAACATAGCCACTGTTGTATTACACGTTTCAACATAGTCATTCATTCATCAACATGGAACAGTAGTCACTGTTGTATTACACGTTTCAACATAGTCATTCATTCATCAACGTGGAACATAGCCACTGTTGTATTACACGTTTCAACATAGTCATTCATTCATCAACGTGGAACATAGCCACTGTTGTATTACACTTTTCAACATAGTCATTCATTCATCAACGTGGAACAGTAGCCACAGTGGCGCTGCACTTAGTCATTTATTCATTTATGTACGTGGAGTAGTGGCCAGTGTTGTACTGCATATTTCGACATATTGATTTATTTATATAACTGGAGCAGCAGCCACTGCTGTGATGCATATTCTGACATAGCCATCATTCATATATGTATGTGGAACAGTAGCCACTGTCGTGCTGCATGTTTCCACACAGTCATTCATTCATGTCAAGTCACGTCATGTACTTATGGTGATTTTGTGCCAGTAATTGAAAAACAAAATTCAGAATTCGTTTGAAATGAATTCCCAACTATACTCTTTACGTACACATACACACGCACACAAACTCAAATGTACAAATACACCCACGCGCACACACACAGAAGCGCACAAACACACCACACCCATGCACACACAGAGATACACAACACACAACCACTGATCAAAGGCACAGACATATCCACACACACAAACAAAAATGCACAAATACACCACACCCATGCACACACAACACACACACACACAGTGACACCCCCACCCCCACATACATACACACAAAAATACATCCCTCCACACACACACACAAATACCTCCCCCCCCCACACACACACATACACACACAAATACATCCCCTACACACACACAAATACACCACATCCACACAAACACAACACGCACACAGCCACACCCCCATCACAAAACTCACCGGTGAGCCAAAGTTGTGACCGATTTCATGTGCGAAGGTGAGCTGGGAGACGCGGGCGGGCACAGCCTTGCCGTAGTTGATGACGGTGACGATGCCAGTGTTGAGGCTCTTGCTGACCCTCGACCCTCCCTCCGGGTAATCTTTGTGACGCTCGCACACCCCGCCTGCCGCCCCTGGTGACAGACACATTCATACCGTCACCAGTGAATCAACACGATCATATCATCACCAGCGAATCAACACAATCATATCATCATCAACACAATCATATCATCACCAGCGAATCAACACAATCATATCATCACCAACACAATTGTATCATCACCAACACAATCATATCATCATCAACACAATCATATCATCACCAGCACAATCATATCATCACCAGCTCACCAACAAAATCATATCATCACTAACACAATCACAATCATATCATCACCAACACAATCATATCATCACCAACCACAATCATATCATCACTAACACAATCACAATCATATCATCACCAACACAATCATACCATCACCAGCTCACCAACACAATCATATCACCAACCACAATCATATCATCACTAACACAATCACAATCATATCATCACCAGCTCACAGATACAATCATACCATCACCAGCTCACCAGCACAATCATAACATCACCAACCACAATCATATCATCACCAACACAATCATATCATCACCAGCTCACCCACACACACTCACACACACCCACACACACACACAAACCCGCAAATTCAAGACACCCACTGGAGTCCGATCCCACATAGGCTAGCTCTAGCATGCCGTTGGTGAAGTCAATGAAAGTGAACACACACACACACACTCACACCCACACATAAATGAACACACACACACACATACACACGCACACCCACAAATACACATCCACACACACACAAATACACACTAACCCACAAACACAACCACACACACATACACAAACACACACACACATACACCCACAAACACACATAAATTCAACACACTCACTGGAGTCGGATCCCACCCAGGTGAAACCCAGCATGCCCTTGGTGAAGTCATGAAAGTGTACACACACAAACACACACACAAACACACATAAATTCAACACACTCACTGGAGTCGGATCCCACCCAGGCCAGACCCAGTGTGCCCTTGGTGAAGTCCCGAAAAGTGAAGACGTAGGCCAGACAGAACTCATCGTGCTGATCCAGGGAGTTCAGGTTCAGGAAGTTGGTGACGTCGATGTTGCGGTTGCAGTAGCTGGTGGCCTGGTTGCTGTAGCAGAACTGGTTCTTCAGGGTCATGATCTGTTGGAGATGGAACACACACACACACACACACACACGTGCATGCACACACACACATACAATGCATGCACAGACACACACACACACACACACACAAAAGATGAGTCATGAAAGATGTGTGTGTATGCATGCATGCATGCGTGCATGGGCGCGTGCGTGCATGTGTGCGTGTGCGGGTGCGTGTGTGTGTGTGTGTTCTTCATCATACATCAATCTCCTTCTGCCCAAAGACTTTTTTCTTTCTCCCCTTTCCTTCATATATGTGTGTGCACTATTTGTAATGGATGCAGGTTAGCAAGGACAGATTGGAAGAACAGGCCATGCCTATAATCTTACTCCTTCAATAAAAAAAAACAAAAACGTTTTCAGTCTGAGTTCACCCACTCAGTCACACACAAACACCAACACACACTTGTGCACAAGCTTACACACAAATAAGTGCTCTCACATACAAAATGCACATGCAATGCACACACATACACACTAACATTCATGTGCATGTACACATCCCTGCGTGAGCATACAGAGCTGCCAACTCAAAATCATGCACATCTTGGCACCTCTGCAAACACACACACACTCACACACATAAACACACAGAAATACACACACACAGAATCTCTCTCTCTCTCTCTCTCATGCACACACACACAATGACATAAACACAAAAATACACACACATATTATCACACACACACACACACACACACACACACTCATTACCACACACACACACACAAACATTATAAGAAATACGCACACGCTAGCAACACTCACACTAGTTCTCTGCACCACAAAGTCCACACCAATGTACTTGAGGCTGCCATCGTAGGTGCGGAACTCTGTCTTGGAGTAGATGTTTTTCACAGCGCTCACATGGCTGGCAAAGAATGCCAGGATCTCCTCTTGAGTTCTGGTGTCACTCTGAGCACCCACAACACACACACACATGGGTAAAGTCCTATTTTAGCATCCTAAATTCAGGCACCTAATTTACTAGCAATTTTTGTGCATATATGAAACAATATTACCATCAGAAGATGTTGTTAACCCATTTTCAGTGGATTTCGACTCTTATTTTATACGTTATTAACTCTTTCCAGACGAAGGAATGCTCACGCATTCCTACACAAAACGTATTCGGATTCGGACGAAGGAATGGAATAGCATTCTCCAAAAGTAAAATTCCATCATGCGCTGTACACGTGATTTTGTGATTAGCCAAGCAGAGTGTGCTATTCTGGGTCACTCCACAATCGAACAGTATGACTGGTTAGCCTGGGATGTGTGGCCCGTCTCGCACACACGCTGACAAAGTCACTGACCGGTCGTCTGCTCGCGTGCCAGCCTCTTTGCAAAGCGGGCTCTTCTCAGAATGTTGTGAAGCGAACAAGGCAGTGATGGCAACGTTTTAGGGTTGCCGAAGTACTTGAAATGCTACAAACACACGGACATTGAAGAGGTGGATGATAACGAAGAAGAAAGCAAATTTAATGCAGAAAGCGAGCATGGGTATGGTGATTTGGGGTGAAAAATTGGCAGTATTTTCTACATATGGCAAAACTGTAAAAATAAGATGAGAAATTTGATTTTTTTAATATGTAATAGCTCAACACGTAATAAACCAGTTCTGAAGTTTCATTTTCTGACACAGTATTTTGTATTTTTTGTAATTTTTTTCCAAACCCTTACAAATGGGCCGTCTGTGGGGAAAAGCAAGGGAGAAAACTTGTCGTCCCGAGTGAGTTAATTTGATGTGGATTCAGTCACAGCACTAAAGTGCCATCATCTTATTATTTTCCGTATTTGGTCCCACAAACCATGAAAATGTAACCAATAGGTGCAATAATTCAGGACGCTAAAATAAGACATTGCGATATGTATATATAGATTATAAACTCTCTGCCAAGTTTGATGGAAAATCAAACAGAGCATCTAGTCATTTGGACGAGACGATAAACTGAGTTCCAGTGTGCAGCACGCACTTGGTGCACTGAAAAAGAACCCATGGCAACGACAGTTGTCCTCTTGTAAAATTCTGTTGAAGAAACCCATAAGATAGGTAAACAAGTATATATGTATGCATGCACCCTTTTCAAGGGTTGACTAAGCGTGTTCGGTTACGCTGCTGGTCGGGCATCTGCCTAGCAGATGTGGTGTAGCGTATATGGGTTTGTCTGAAAGCAGTGATGCCTCCTTAGAGAAAATGAAACTGAAAAACTGAAAGGAAGTATGAGGACCTGGCAATGCTCCATGGGCTACATTTTTTGTTTGTTTTTCTCTCCTGTCCTGTGTTTCACAAATGGGTAACCTACGCTACACATGTGTCTTGTGTAACAGATTACGAAGTTTCACAGAAGAGTAATATACGCTGTAAATGTGTCCGGTGTGTAACAGATTACATGTCTCACAGATGAGAAACATATGCTGCACGTGTGTGTCTTGTGCGTAACAGATTACATGTCTCACAGATGAATAACAAACATACTCTGCACATGTGACCAGCGTGGAAGAGATTACATCTCACAGATGACTAACACACACTGTAAGTGTGACTATTATTCTTTTTCCTGGTCATTAACTCTCAAGGGTGTTATCCTGTTTCCTGCTCAACAATCCACTGGTGTGTCCCCATGTCCCACAAGTTATCCTGTTTTCCTGGGTCACGTTTTACCCTGTCTCACCAGTTACCAAGGAGGTTTTTTTTTTTGGCTTCACAATTTAACCTGTTTTCCAGCCTCACCATTTACCCTGTTTTCCAGGCTCAGCAGTTACCCTGTTTTGTTGTCTCACCAGTTACCCCAATTTCTACCAGTTACCCTGTTTTCCTGTCTAACTAGTTATAATCTGTTCTACTGTCTCACCAGTTACCCTGTTTTCCTGTCTAACTAGTTATAATCTGTTCTTCTGTCCCACCAGTTACCCTATTTTCTATGTTACCCTGTTTTCCTGTCCCACCAGTTACCATATTTTCTATGTTACCCTGTTTTCCTGTCCCACCAGTTACCCTATTTTTCTGTTACCCTGCTTTCCTGTCCCACCAGTTACCCCATTTTCTATGTTACCCTGTTTTCCTGTCCCACCAGTTACCCTATTTTTCTATGTTACCCTGTTTTCCTGTCCCACCAGTTACCCCATTTTTCTATGTTACCGTTTTCCTGTCCCACCAGTTACCCTATTTTCTATGTTACCCTGTTTTCCTGTCTCACCAGTTACCCTATTTTCTATGTTATCCTATTTTCCTGTCCCACCAGTTACCTATTTTCTATGTTACCCTGTTTTCCTATCCCACCAGTTACCCTGTTTTCTGTCTCACAAGTTACCCCATTTTTTCTTTCCTGCCTCACATATTACCCTGTTTTTCTGTTTCAGTTACTGTGTCTCACCAATTACCCCGTTTTCCTGTCTCACCAGTTACCCTATTTCCAGCCTCACCACTCACTGTCTCAACAGTTACCCTGTTTTCCTGCCTCAGCAATTACCCTGTCTCAACAGTTACCCTGTTTTCCTGCCTTACCACTCACCCTGTTTCAACAGTTACCCTGTTTTCCTGCCTTACCACTCACCCTGTTTCAACAGTTACCCTGTTTTCCTGCCTCACCACTCACCCTGTCTCAACAGTTACCCTGTTTTCCTGCCTCACCACTCACCCTGTCTCAACAGTTACCCTGTTTTCCTGCCTTACCACTCACCCTGTTTCAACAGTTACCCTGTTTTCCTGCCTTACCACTCACCCTGTCTCAACAATTACCCTGTTTTCCTGCCTCAGCAATTACCTTGTCTCACCAGTTACCCTGTTTCCTGCCTCACCACTCGCTGTCTCAACAGTTACCCTGTTTTCCTGCCTCACCACTCACCCTGTCTCAACAATTACCCTGTTTTCCTGCCTCAGCAATTACCTTGTCTCACCAGTTACCCTGTTTTCCTGCCTCACCACTCACCCTGTTTCAACAGTTACCCTATTTCCTGCCTCACCACTCACTGTCTCAACAGTTACCCTGTTTTCCTGCCTCAGCACCCACCCTATCTCAACAATTACCCTGTTTCCCTGCCTCACCACTCACCCTGTTTCAACAGTTACCCTATTTCCTGCCTCACCACTCACTGTCTCAACAGTTACCCTGTTTTCCTGCCTCAGCACCCACCCTATCTCAACAATTACCCTGTTTCCCTGCCTCAGCAATTACCCTGTCTCACCAGTTACCCTGTTTTCCTGCCTTACCACTCACCCTGTTTCAACAGTTACCCGGTTTTCCTGCCTCACCACTCACCCACCATTTACGCGGTCTTCCTGCCTCACCACTCATCCTGTTTCAACATTCTTTTTCTTTTGTGTTCGACAGCTACGCAGTCAGGGTCGAAGTCCGAGGGATGCCACAAACTTGGACGTCTGGCCAAGATTGGCTACCATCCCCCAGAGCTTGGTGTTGAGGTCTGCACCCCCAGGCCAGGACTGCTGCCGCGTCTTTTCATACAGGGGGCAGTCTTGGAGAATATGGGATGGGGTCTGGTCAGCCTGGCCGCAATCACATAGGGATGTGGCTGCCACTCCAATCCTCTTCAGGTGTGCTCAGAGGCAGCAGTGTCCTGTGCGAAGGTGGTAG
Source organism: Babylonia areolata (assembly GCF_041734735.1). Taxonomy (NCBI): domain Eukaryota; kingdom Metazoa; phylum Mollusca; class Gastropoda; order Neogastropoda; family Buccinidae; genus Babylonia; species Babylonia areolata. Next base: position 13,583,178 of record NC_134910.1, on the reverse strand, counting down.
ATGGTAGTCTGGTGTCTCCTCTCCAGTGTCCTGATAGGATCCTGGTGTGCCTGGTAGCCTCTATTCAGGGTGACCCAGCCTCTTTGGAATCTGCTGTGGAGGAGAGTTTGTGCTTCCACAGGAACAGTCAGCTGTGTGAGCTGGCTTCCTTCCTTCGCAAGGTGGTCTGCACGCTCATTGCCTGGGAGGCCTACATTGGCAGGCACCCACTGGAGGGTTGTTGGGGATGTTTGGGTAAGGGTTGTGAGGGAGGCCTTGAGGGACTGGATCAGTGGACCAGGATCAGGGGAGTCAAGGGCCTGGAGTGTGGACATGGAGTCTGTGAAGATGGAGATGCTGCCAAGGGGCAGAAGGAAAGGAATTCTGCTGCCATTTTGATGGCCAGGACTTCAGCTCTGAAATTGGAACAGAGCTTTCCTCTGTGGAGTGCGATGCTGCTGTGTTCTCCATCGGGAAATCTGACGTAGACACCACTGCCTCTGTTGTGTGTGGCTTCCTCCACTGTTTCAACAATTATCTTGTTTTCCTGCCTCGCCATTTACCCTGTCTCACCAGATATGTTGTTTCACCAGTTACCCTGTTTTCTTCCAATTATGTTTTTCCTTTCTAACCAGTAACCATGTTTTCCTGTCTCGCCAAGTACCCTGCCTCACCAGTTACCCTGTTTTCCCCCTGGTCGGCTGACTCACTACTCACCAGGACGGTGTTGTACTTCTTGTTCTTGACATGCTCCCACAGGATGGGGTCTGCCCGGAGGTACAGGTAGCAGGTGTTCTTCTCGCCAATCGTGGAGCGACGCTCTCTGCCCCCTCCCCCTCCTCTCCAACCGTCATTGCTTTTAGCGGTGTATCTGTTGTGCCGAGGTGACTCTTCCTCTGACGTGTACTGTGAAGGAAAAAACGCCCAACAATAATGGATGGCTGTAATTTTCACAAAAGATTTGCGACAAGTCAATGAGCTTTGGTTATGGTTCAGAGACCTTCAATGAATATCCTGTCACATGATTTCTACTGGATGGACATTTACCACAGCACCTATAATATTCTGACTTTTCAAATCAGTTAGAGACCTGCACTGAAAAACTTAACAAGTGAAGGAAATAAATCTGATCAACAACCTTTGTACACTTCTAAGCTGACTTCTGAAACAAATCAGATCAACAACCTTTGTACATTTCTAAGCTTACTTAGGAAACAAATCAGATCAACAACCTTTGTAACTTTGTAAGCTGACTTAGGAAACAAATCAGATCAACAACCTTTGTACATTTCTAAGCTGACTTAGGAAACAAATCAGATCAACAACCTTTGTAACTTTGTAAGCTGACTTAGGAAACAAATCAGATCAACAACCTTTGTACATTTTTATGTTGACTTACAAAACAAATCTGATCATCAACCTTTATATATTTATATGCTGACTTTGGAAACAGATCAGGAACCTTTGTATATCTCTTTCAAGATTTATTCATTTTGATTGTAGAATTTTTTTTATATATCTTTTTACTGTCCCAACTTCCGTGCCATCTCAGTGGCATTACTCCCACGCAGATCATTCTGAGTCCCCCCATACACAGCCACACCCCGGGTTTGTTTTGTTGCAGTCCACCCATCAGCAGCCCAGAGGGAGTTTAACAGCAGCAGACTTAATCATAAATGGATTTTGATACAAGTTCAAACACTGGTCACATGGACAATAACACTTACTCTTCGGGCCCTGTGTGAAGGCTCCCTGTGAATAACAGATTCTGATTGCCGTTTCATCCACTCTGCAGCTAAATCGTTTCCACACATTCCAACCTCTGCACTACGCCGGTGTCTGCAACACGCCACATTCAACTTTCAAGACAGTTTTTGTGGAGCCTGAAACTGTGAAAGAGTCCTGTAGTACAAACATCAATGATGGAGCGGAAGACAGACTTTGTGTCTGTGATGTGTGTGTATGTGTGTGTGTGTGTCAATGTGTGGTGAGTTGTGTGTGTGCGTGTGTGTGTTTGTGTGCGTGAGAGAGAGAGAGAGAGAGAGAGAGAGAGAGAGAGAGAGACAGAGATTGTGTGTGTGTGTGTGTGTGTGTGTGTGTGTGTGTGTGTGTGTGTGTCAATGTGTGGTGAGTTTGTTTGTGTGTGTGTGTGTGTGTGTGTGTGTGTGTGTGTGTGTGTGTGTGTGCATGCCTGTCCATGTCTGCATGTGCGCACGTCTCACCTGTGTGTGAGCGTATGCAAAATGATGAGCCTGACTGAAACAAGTGTGGGTGGAGGACGACAGACACAGAGATGCTGTGAGTTATCAACTAGCAAACATTATATACATCAAAGAAACAAACACAGTTACATATCCACGCACAAAGGACCTACCTGAAAGGATTTAAATCCATGTGCGACTCTGGATAAATAACAGTATGGAAAGCAGGGTTGTGAAAATACATTGTGGCGGGTTCTATATGGTACGTGGTGTGGCCAGGGATATGGACGTAGCCCCTGGCAGTCCCATTGATCAAGGCTATATGGGCATAACTGTTGGGGACATCTGAAACATGATCAAGGCTATGAGGGCAAAACTGTTGGGGACATCTGAAACATGATCAAGGCTATGAGGGCAAAACTGTTGGGGACATCTGAAACATGATTAAGGCGATCTATGAGGGCAAAACTGTTGGGGACATCTGAAACATGATCAAGGCTATGAGGGCAAAACTGTTGGGGGAATCTGAAACATGATCAAGGCTATGTGGGCAAAACTGTTGGGGACATCTGAAACATGATCAAGGCTATGAGGGCAAAACTGTTGGGGACATCTGAAACATGATCAAGGCTATGAGGGCAAAACTGTTGGGGGCATCTGAAACATGATCAAGGCTATGTGGACAAAACTGTTGGGGGAATCTGAAACATGATCAAGGCTATGAGGGCAAAACTGTTGGGGACATCTGAAACATGATCAAGGCTATGAGGGCAAAACTGTTGGCGACATCTGAAACATGATCAAGGCTATGAGGGCAAAACTGTTGGGGGGATCTGAAACATGATCAAGGCTATGTGGGCAAAACTGTTGGGGACATCTGAAACATGATCAAGGCTATATGGGCAAAACTGTTGGGGACATCTGAAACATGATCAAGGCTATATGGGCAAAACTGTTGGGGACATCTGAAACATGATCAAGGCTATATGGGCAAAACTGTTGGGGACATCTGAAACATGATCAAGGCTATGAGGGCAAAACTGTTGGGGACATCTGAAACATGATCAAGGCTATGAGGGCAAAACTGTTTGGGGAATCTGAAACATGATCAAGGCTATATGGGCAAAACTGTTGGGGACATGTGAAACATGATCAAGGCTATGAGGGCAAAACTGTTGGGGACATCTGAAACATGATCAAGGCTATGAGGGCAAAACTGTTGGGGACATCTGAAACATGATCAAGGCTATGAGGGCAAAACTGTTGGGGACATCTGAAACATGATCAAGGCTATGAGGGCAAAACTGTCGGGGGAATCTGAAACATGATCAAGGCTATGAGGGCAAAACTGTTGGGGACATCTGAAACATGATCAAGGCTATGAGGGCAAAACTGTTGGGGACATGTGAAACATGATCAAGGCTATGAGGGCAAAACTGTTGGGGACACGTGAAACATGATCAAGGCTATGAGGGCAAAACTGTTGGGGACATCTGAAACAAAAATGTACTCAATATAACTTTCTACTGACAGACAAATGTAAACCTTCTTTCAACTATTTCAGGGCAAAAAGACAAAGACAGAGAGTGAAAGGAAATGAGACTAATTGATGTTCTGGTCCCCCACCCCTGTTTTTTTTTTTTTTTTTTTCTTCTCTCTTTCTTCTTCTTCTTCTTCTTTTCTATTTCTTCTTCTTTTCTTTTTAGAACAGGGAAGGGGACCGGAAGGGGGGGAGACAGGCAGGCAAAGGGTGGAACTAAGTCAAACCCTTCCTGATCACCTTCCCTTTCCGCCTTCAGTGACACAGTTTTTCTCCCTTCCCCCATGACCTGGCTGTTATTGACCAATTTACCACCAGTATCGCTGTGAGATAAGGTTAATAAGAGGAGACAAGGGGTTTGTTGAAAGAGGCTAGAAAAAGGGAAAGAATAGTAGGTGACCCCAGGTCACCCCCCCCCACACACACACACACACCCACCCACCCACTCCCCCTTGGTTAACCCAGTAAGTGATCAAAGACACCAGAAAATGGGCAGGTGTTCAAATGAGGTCAACATGAAGAAAGAAAGAAACACAGATGACGGGTGTGCAGAGGAGATCAAGATGTTCTCTTCCCTTGTCTTGGGGGCATGAGAGTACAGTCCAGTGTCAATGAGAAGTTACGTTTGTTCAATTCCAATAAGAATAACTTTCCTTCAATGATATATAGATCTTTATGATTTGGTATAAATAATAACAATGATACTAATACTAATACTAAGAAGAAGAAGACCATTTATAATACTTAATAGTTCTAATAACAATAATAAGAATAACAACAATAATAATAATAATACTAGTACATTCATATTGTGTCTTAAACTTCTCAAGTTGTTTAATGATAATACATCAGTAAGAAACAAAGCAAACACACACACACACACACACACACACACACATATGTACACACATATGTACATACACATCCATGGAAGAAACAGATCTGCATGAATCCACAGAGTACAGATGTGGAATGGAGTGTCTTGACTATGATGATGCTTTCAGTTTCACCTGACATTTGTTCAACTTACTAACTGATCACAATCAATCAATCTAACTGAAAAGTGGAAACAAATTTAATATTGACCACAGTTAAGTAATATCCACTTTTAGAATAGTCATAATTTTCTTATAACACATTTGTAGGTGGAACTCTGAATTCCCAAGTTCAATTTTTTTTGTTCCTATAGGCTAATTAATGTGCTATGTGTCAGCTGTTTTCATGTTTCCATTTAACTGGAGAGGGGTGGCTATATATATGCAGGGTGCTTTACTGTTCCAGTATAGCATATTGAATACTGACGAAGATTGACAAGAGTACTGTTATCACATGGATTTGATCTTGTGTGTATATCAATCTGTGAAGGGGGTTAAGGTGGCAGCAACAGGTCTGTACACACATTACCTTGGATATTTAGATATGAAAACTGAAAAGCAATTACTTCAAACAGTGTTTTTACCCTCACCCCACTCCAAAGACTAGTATGAAAAAAAAAAAGGCAAATTACAATTACTTCCAAGAACATAATTTTATGGCTGAAACAGGTACTGCAGTACTGTGCCTCTGTGGCCCGTGCTCTTGCGTGTAGTCACTCTGATGCACATGTCAGAAAAGCCTTAATTTTGCACACTGAATTATTAATACATTTTAATCAGTAATATGGTACGTTTAGTTCCTGGAAGATATGGAAGAAGAGAAGCAACCAACACACTGTCAATAAGCAACAACAACGACAACAACAAAACTGACATCAACCAAAATCCTTTACTGCAGCTCACCTTCTAAATGTCCTGAATAAATAAAGGAGGTATCTACAGGTGACAAAGTACCATCACTCTCTTTCATCATGTGATCAGCAGCAAACACAGAGTCGTCTCTCTTCAGCTTCAGCTGAAATCTCCTGCAAAGCCAAAGCATACCTTTTAATGCATTTTCCCATCAGCTTTCTAGGTACAAAAACAACAAAAGTTCCCATTAAATAAAAAATATCAAAGGATTGAAAGAATGGTCAGTTGTTTGATTTATCATAACTAACAGCTTTCTATCATAACTAAGCAACACTATCATTACCATGAACTGAGATTTTGTTGAAGTCCATAGCCTGCTGAACCGTTTAATCGGAAGTGTGGTCATCCATAAAAAGTCCAGGTCTTCATTTTTATTTGTTCTGTCACAGTATACCTACACGTCTTCTTCTTAATGAAAGCAATGATATCATTCAACTTGTAATATTTGTTATCAAAAGCTGTGAGGTATCAATATAAAAATTCTAATTTCTCACTGTCTTATGTAAACAACTTTTGTTGAATATATCAAAACGCATGGTCTCGAGCGGAGATTTAAGCTCACTGCACTCTCTCTGCAGAAATATAAAATATACTAAGGGAAATAAAAAGGAGGGGGGGTGGAGGGGGCACTTACCTCCCATATGCTTCAAATTTTAGATGCAAATGTGGATCCACTGACCGCCGCACCCGTTCATGTCGAACATGTAAATCTAGTGAGTCGTATCTTACAGGCTCGAAGTCGAGGATGTAGTCTGACAATTTTGCTTGCTCTGTTAACAAAAGAACGTATTACAAATGAATAAATATCAATAAATGAATTATACATAAAATGATGAATCAACATCAATAAATAAATTAAACATAAACATCATCAATGCCTGCTTTAAACAAATAGGAAACCATTGTCATAATATCAATAAGTATTTCACATTTATAAAATGTTCACTGTTACCACACATACAATTGTTTTTAAGCACTACAATTATTGAAGTAGTGGTAACAATTTAGTTCTCACCTCTGGACTTAACCATGCAACAAAAGCATGTAATATATACAGTCAAGTCAAAATGATATTTATTGAGGGTAAAAGAATAAGCTTGTACAGTTGGTTTTTTTACATCCTGGATCCTGCCCTCAGGAAAAAAAAAAAGAGAGAAAAGAGAAAAGAAACAAAAATCGAAGAAAAAAAGGGGAGGGGAATGTAGGAAAAGCATGATGTGAAAAATCAACGATGTTAAGCAAGACAAAAGAAATCTATGGGGAAAAAACAATACATGGGCAAATAGCAAATAAACATATATATAATACAATAAGGCGATAACACAAGAAAGAAACATCCTTACATTATTAACAAAATATTCTGAGAGAGAGAGTGAGGGTGAGAATGAGAGTGAGACTAAAGAGAGAGAGAGAGCTGATAAATTTATGCAAAAGTTGAGAGAGGGAAGAAAAGAACGTTGGAGTCAGAAGTGTGTGTGTGTGTGTGTGTGTGTGTGTGAGAGAGAGAGAGAGAGAGAGAGAGAGAGAGAGAGAGAGAGAGAGAGAGAGAGAGAGAGAGAGAATAGTGTGTGTGTGTGTGTGTGTGTGTGTGTGTGTGTGTGTGTGTGTGTACATGCATATATAAATTTATGTACATGTGCGTATAAACAGCAAAATTACAGACTATTTAAAACTGAATGATGATTATTATCATATTTGTTGTATATCATAGCTTGGGGAAAAAAGTCACAGAGTAATGAGAATACTCATAGAACTGTCATCTCACAATATCTATACTTTTTTTTAAGAAAAAAAAGATACACAATGATTCAAAATTACCAGAGCTACTTTCTTGCGAACTTGAACAAAATCATACATGCTGTTTTCTATAGTTACATATTAAATTCTGCACTTTTACACTGCCATACTACTAGTGCTTATCAAGCTCTTGTTAGAGAGACAAGAGTTTCTGATTTGTTATATTACACATTAATATCCTTTTCTCAACACTAACAGACATAAGAAGAGTTACACTGAAATACTTAACAACAGCCTGTTTATTTCAGAAACCTTCCTGACAGTGATACTATTTTGCATAAGTATAGGTATATGCTTATGAGTTACATGCGCTTCCAAAAGATCAATTTTTCATTTTATATTTTGTGAAGTGAAATGATAAAGCAAAAGTATTAAAGAGACTGTTAACAACTCAACAAAATCACACACACACACACACACACACACAAACACACACACACATTCTCTCTCTTTCAAACACACACACATATATCAGGTATACCAACACAAATACATACTTTTGGAGTTGTGCAAACACACACACACACACACACACACAGAGTCTCTCTCTCTCTCTCTCTCCGTCAAACACACACACATAATACATTCTCTCTCTACACATAAGTGCACACTATTAGTACCACAGCACTGAAAATCTAAACCAGATACAACCCAACAACTGAAACAAGACAAACTTACGAGTCTTTACTTTAGCTAGGATAGACTGGTGGGATGGGGGTAGGGTCAATCTTCAGTAGCTTTGCATGTTATATACAGATCTGACCCTTATACATGCGCAAAACGAAAAGTTTTAACTATCCAGCAGCTCCACACCTAGCTTGCAATCAGTTTGTTATTAATTTGACTTTTCGTGTTTCCTTCATTTACTTTCTCCTGACAGAAATGTTCACCACCACCCCTCCCTGGTTCCATAAGGAAATAATCAGTGTGGTGATTGTGGCTGTGCATGGCAAAGAACTAAAAAATAATAATACTAAATAAATACAAAAAAATATAAAGACAAACAACTAGCTCTTATACTGAATCAGAGAGGGAGAGAGAGAAGGAGAGTCAGACCGACAAATTCAGACCGTCAGAGAGAGAGAGAGAGAGAGAGAGAGAGAGAGAGAGAGAATTTTAGCTGTAAGCACCTCTCATACAATTACTAAATGAGATACAATGACTCCGACACCATAATATGAATCAGCTTCCTTGTGGGGTCATGGTGATCAGGCCTTTTGCTTGCGACTGAAACCTTTATTTATTTTTAAATTATGTTTTTAAATAACAAATTCAGTGGGGCCTTCAGTTTCAGTTTCGACTTCTCATACAAAGCTCATTCGATTCACGTAAGTCTGTGTATTTCGGTATATGGAATTTACATTAATGTCACAATATAAACGATACTACTTCTGAAGAAAAGCTGCTTATTTTTCTAAATAATCTGGCGATATGAATCAGCGCATCCTTGTATGTTTATCAATGTACCTGTGATCCACAGCAGAAGACAGAAGACGAAGTTCTGTAATCGGAAAATCACCATTTTAAGGCTCGATTCGGACTACCAGCTGGAGAAAATGATTACAGCTACTGGATCCAGCACGCCAGTCTTCGGAAGGCCTTTGAAGAAGACACAGTCCCAGAAATAAAAGATGACAAATCCCTACGACAACATTCAGCATCATTCATCCCTCTTCTGCATCTTATTCTTGGTTGAGGCGCATGCGTACAAACGCACTGACCGTTTCCGGGTCAATATTATAACACTATTACCGATAGCTCAAGGGTAGGCATTGTTGTTGCATGCTGTCGTCATCGTGAGATTGACCCGATTTCTGTGACCCATATTCCGTGACCTGCTTTTGTTCCGTGAATCAGGCTTAGGCGCATTGTTGTCTAGAATCAAGGTGTGAAAGGAATTAAGGGATCTCTCTCTGTCTCTGGGCTAGATGTGAGTGCTGTTCCACTCCCCTCGTTGGAGAAAGTACTCTCTCTCTCTCTCTCAACTGCAAAAGCCGGATACGAGGAACTGCGGAAAAAAAAGTACCCTTTTCAATACAACTCCAGTACAGAGAAAAGATTTGTTCGCCATACTGATGACAGAAAATGAAGATAAAATTATGATACTCTCACTTGAAAAATAATCCGAGGTAGTAAATATACGAAAAACGTCTACTATCGGTCCAAATATTCATTAATCAATTACTCAGGAAACTTAGCATGGGTTCTATGCCGAGGGGGAAAAAGGCATACACAAAAAGGAAGGTTTGCATTTGGATGGTCAGTTTCGACAATGTATTTTTTTATGATATGTTAATTTCGTATTGATATGACGTGTTTCGGTGTTACAGGTTTAAATAATTATTACTAAATGTTTTATATGTACTTTGTTATGTGCTCAATTGATATCAGTGATGTATGTCGATGTCACATGCTTGCCAATATTTATTATACGGATTATATGTACTTTGTTTCCTGTGTTCTGATCAAACCTTGGAGATGAACGACTGAGGGGAATATGACCTGTATATCGAAATAGCACAAGTTTGTCAGTGCGAATCGAAATGAGCTATGTTCGAGAACCGTGAGGCGAAACTGGAACCGTGAAAGGCTTCAGAAAAAATGTTGAGAAAAAAAAAGAATAAACAAAAAAACAAAACAAACAAAAACAAACAAACAAACAACAACAACAACCACAACAAAAGATGAATAAATAAATAAAAAGTTTCAATCGTAAGCAAAAGGCCTGATCACCACGAGCGAACAACAGAGGAAGCCACGGTGTCGAAGTTATTGTGTCTCATTCCGGCAAAGAGATGCTGACTTTTTGACTCTCTCTCTCTCTCTCTCTATCTGTCCGTCAGTGCGTGAGTGTGTGTGTGTGTGCAAACGCGCAGTACACCCACGCATGTTTATATACATTTTTGTCATGAATGCAAGTATCATGATTTTGTAGGTATACATGTATGATGCTTATGTATATTTCAAGAGTGTATTCGAATGTTATGTTTGTATTTCTACAACCCCTTGCTATTTTTGTGAATTTTTTTTATATTTAATTTATTTTCTCTTTGCCCCGGGGGTTGGATGTTAGGAAACATATGCATGCTTAGTTCCATTTCCCTCATTAAAAAAAATAGTTCGTTCGTTCTCTCTCCGACTATGTCCCTCACCTCTCTCTCTCTCTTTCTCTCTCTGTCTGTCTGTCTCTCGGTTCATACCTTTCTCAGTTTTCATTTAGTCTATCATAATTATAGCCAAGTTTTCTGTCTGTCTTTTTTTGCTAAGCTCTAATAGGGATGGCACTGAAGGGTGAAATAGAGAAGGGGAGGAATGGGTAATAGATCGAGAGGCTCGTTGCAATGATAGTCGTGTTGTGTATTATTATTATTATCATTAGCATTACTATTATTACTATTATCGTTGTTATTATTATTAGTAGTAGTAGTAGTAGTCTTCGTCGTAGTAGTAGTAGTAGAAGTAGCATGTTTTTCGTTTGAAAATAATTTGCTTATTACGCTTTTCTCCATAATTAGGGTTGGATATATATATATATATATATATATATATATATATATATATATATATATATATATATATATATATAATATGTGTGTGTGTGTGTGTGTGTGTGTGTGTGTGTGTGTGTTTAATCAAAAGCATGTACTTTTTTCAGGATAGGCTGAGTGAAAATACACAGCTTCACCCATGACAAACTGCAGAAAAAAAAGTTGTGTGCAAAAAAACCTAGTCACCACAGCCGAGTTAATTATGATCATAATGCTCAGATAATCATGTACTGTGGCCATCCATAACCCCACACTCCAATAAAAGGGGGAAAGTTATCGTGCACACATTGAAAACCAACTGTGTGGCATATGATCTCAATTTTGAAGGTATGGAAAGATGTTTAAAAAAAAAAAAAAGAAAAAAATATTGAAACATAGTACTTAGAATACCAATATATGAATCAGAACATTTTGCAATATGATGTTTGTAAGTGTCTGGAACAGGTAAAATTATTATAAAAAGCTGAACACACAGAAGAAAGGACACAGAATACCTGTCATCATGGTTCCCGTTTCGTTTTCTAAACAAAGGACACAGAAGAAGAAGAGGAGGAAGACGAAGAGGCTAACACCACGGCGTCCATCACATCAAGGAAAACACAGAAGACCGTGAATGACACTGTTTTGTTCAACAATTTTGTCGGAGTCGCTGACAAATCAGTCACAATGTTGTAGATGAAGTACATTCTTTTTTCCCCCAGCTGGTTGGATAGTATCAATCCACACAACCTCACAATTTTTTTTAACCTGGAGATATGCTCTCTGGCTGTGGAATCTGGCAGCAGTCCCGCAGTTGGTGATACTGAAGGAGTCTCCCGTTGGACCGACGGATGAGAAGGCAGGCAGGCTTATCTGTCGGTGTGTGTCCTCATATGGGAGAAGAGGCCGATTCTGGATGCGCAGCACTTCCCACAGGTGTTGCACGGGAAAACGTCTCCAGAAGTTGAGCCCTGCTTCCTTCGCTCACGCTTCTCCTTAATGGCCAGCGTTCTCCTGTTTTCAAACATCTTTATGCCACTAGAACACAGCATCCTCCAGCGAGAGTGGTCAAGGGCATCAGTTTCCCAGGAAGCGATGTCTATGTCACAGGCTTTGAGGTTTGTCTTCAAGGTGTCCTTGAAGCGCTTGCAGGGTCTTCCAAGTTCGCGGTTGCCTTCCTTTAGCTGGCCATACAAAAGCATCTTTGGGATCCTGCTGTCTGTCATGCGGACAACGTGTCCTGTCCAGTGTAGCTGGCACTGGATCAGCAGGCTTTCGAAGCTGGGCAGGCCGCTCCTCTCTAGGACCTGGAGGTTGGAGACCCTGTCTTGACACTTTATGCCGAGGATCTTTCGTAGGCATCTCTGGTGAAACTGCTCAAGTTGTTGAATGTGACGGCGATACGTCGTCCATGTTTCACAGCAGTACAACAAGGTGGTCAGCACAACAGCTCAGCACCAAAATGGTGCTGGTGAAAATGAATGCACTTGAATACATGTTGTCCCAGCTGCTAATTTCATTCCAGAAAACGTCAATGCCATAAGCGATGAAGGTTATTCATTCTAGAATGGCAATCGCAGTGCTGGCAGTTGGACGTTCTCGTTGGGGTCTGAAATTTACTCTCGGGTCTTGGAGTCAAATGTCTCCGTCAGATTTCACCATTCTTGAGCATCTTCTACAGTCCAGTTGCTTTTTTTCAGTTCTAAATGATCTGGAAGTCATGTCACATTTTGTCAGAGCATGGTGAGAAGGCAGCAAATGTCGACTGTCTCTAAGCTCATAAATCATGTAGGTATTCTATACATGTATGCTAGAATATACTGTGAGTGCAGTAGGGGAATAATGTGTTTGTCAGTGTCTGTATGTTTGTTTGCTTGTGTGTGTGTGTGTGTGTGTGTGTGTGTGTGTGTAGGAGAGGAGGAGAAAGTCACGTGGGGGGGTGCAAGGGGGGCGTTGGGGGTGGGGGGATGGCGGGAGGGGAGGGGGGGGCGTAGGGTTGTACCACAGCAAGGCAATTTTGTCTATTATCTTAACATGTAATGGTGATGTTTTCCTCTCAGTTCTAAACTCAGTTCTAAACTCGGTGAAAAA
>NC_134910.1:13565256-13567756 GCF_041734735.1 Babylonia areolata | reverse complement strand
ACCAAGCATCAACAGCGACACCATCAGAGGCCAGCACAGGCAATAGCAACAGCCAGCAACAGCCAGCAACAGCACGAGCAGCGGTAGCAACAGCAACAGCAGTGGCACTGAGACAGCCTTTAAGTGATGGATCACCAAGCTACACTCGTGCATATTTTACAGCGTAAACATGACGCTGCTTTAATCGAAATCAGTTAAATGATCTGATCAAAAGGAAGGCTTGGCGTTGATTAACTCTCTCCATACGAACGGCGAAAGAGACGACGTTAACAGCGTTTCACCCCAATTACCGCCATCAAAATATTGCAAGCGGAAGACTCTTATACTGAAGAGGTGAATGTTGACAAAGAATACCATAATTCTGACGACGGAAGCTAAAGGTTGGGTCATTGAGACACCCACTGGACATCCGAGGGGTCTGTGTAGAGGAGAAGAGAGGACTGGCCGTACTGAATGAGTTAAAAGCAGCCGACCGAAGTGCCGGCAGACCACATCACTTCCGATTGCTACCTGTTCATCCGTGGAGTGGAACCACTGGTGATGCTGGAGTTTGCATAGTAATTAACTGCTTGTAATGCATGAGTGAACATGCGGCATCATTCTTTCTTTAGTTTAACACCTTTTCACTGTCCGGACACTGAGCTTATCATTATCACAGATTGACATAAGTTAACATTTGAGCCAACAAGAGAATCAAGAAGATCAAGAATATTTAATCCTTTCACCCCTTTTTGGGGCATGGAGGATATTATAATTATAACAGCAATAGTATTTTACACCAAGATTAAACATAAACAATTAAAACAACATAACTATCAGGAACAGAATACAAACTATATGAAACACAACATAAATGAAGATAGTATTTTTTTTGGTATTAAACCTCAGAATAGATCAGACTACGTTGCTCATCTTTGCAACATTACTTAAGTTTTACCAAATTGTCTTGGTTGCATGAAAAAATTACACAGAAAGCCTCTTCCAACAAGAAAAATCAAGCCCAATCCTTGGCCTTTTTTCGATATATATATATTTATATTTTAACTTTAAAAAAAAATCAAGTTCTACACCATAACCATGTAATACGTCATTTACTTAAATGAGGTCACATGAGTCATGTAAACATTGTTGTCCTTTTGGCATCAATGATCAGAAGTAGATGACTCCTTTGTGCAGCTGCCCACAACAACAAAGTGAAAGCTGTATCATCAATGGTTTCTCCATTGCCACGGGAAATCATTTACAGCTTGGTCTTTTGTGAAGGACTATGACTCTCAAACTAGGAGGCAAAAATTGCACTGACTCTTAGTGCTGCAGCCTTGGGGGCTAGTCGGCTATTGGACACCATCCCAAAGCCGACTGTCTTGATTAATCCTTTCACTGTCAGTGTCGCATTTCAGCACCAGGCAGTGTAGAGCACCCATGCCACTGAAATGCGACCAGAACATTGTCTATGAACCTAATGCTCTTAATTTTCAGTGGTAGGATAGGCCCAATTTTCTACACATCACAGCTATTCTTAGAGTAGACTTTTCTGTGGTTGTAGCACAAGGAAATTTTGCACTCTAAATTGACTATTTCTCAGTGTATAAGCCATAACACGTATAAAGCCCAAAATGAATTAAAACGTGCACACGTTACTACTTCTGAATCTCCGTGTTTCTGTCACACACACACACACACACACACACACACACACACAATGTCATGTCGGTGTGACTTGCAACTGTTCTGTGGCAAATGGCAAAATGGCAAACTGTGTATTTTGCACCGGGAGAAGTGAAAATTGGCGACCACACGGAAACGACTTCCATTCATTCCAGCAATTGGAAATGCCAAATGTAATGTGTACCCAGCGACCGTCAGTCCTCTTATAAAGACCTTGAAGGTGAAACATTCTCGATAGCCTATGTTTGTTTGTTTGTTTTTTCTCTTGTTGTTTAAAAACGAAATCAAGTGGCAATGACAGTCATGTCATGCCATATTTGGACTTTCAATCTAAGGGTCCCGGTTTCGAATCTCGCTAATGGCGCCCGGTGGGTAAAGGGTGGATATTTTTTCCGATTTCCCAGGTCAACACATGTGCAGACCTGCTTGTGCCTGAATCCCCTTCGTGTGTTACACGCAAGCAGAAGATCAAATACGCACGTTAAAGATCCTGTAATCCATGTCAGTGTTCGGTGGGTTATGGAAACAAGCAAACCCCCGAAAACGGAGTAAGGCTGCCTACATGGCGGGGTAAAAACTGTCATGCATGTAAAAGCCCACTCGTGTACATACGAGTGAACGTGGGAGTTGCAGCCCACGGGCGAAGAAGAAGAAGAAGAAGATAATTATTAAGATTACTGGTTACTCGTCCGTCTTCCGTGGACTAAAAGCCTGTTGGCATTGTTCTTGACGAAGGTATTGTTATAGTTAAATGGTTATCATTAAATGCTATGAATATTATTGAACATTCTTTCATTGTAACTTTAAATAAAAAGGTGGAAATGAATCCTGT
>NC_134910.1:13555256-13560256 GCF_041734735.1 Babylonia areolata | reverse complement strand
GAACTGATTAATCTTTTAAGGTGTGACGGGTATCCCACAGTTTATCATCTTTAACGGAGGACATTATAGGGTGTCTCAGAGTTATCGCTAGGAATGGTTAGGGGTGGTGGTAAAAGTACATCACCACGAAAACATTTACTGAGTTGTTTTTATTCTCTGTGTGGGCGTGCAACACAGAATGTGCTGGACTAAATCATTGGACACAGGCCACTCTCAAATATATACATGCATATTTATATGCGAGCATAAAATTGTGCACGCGCGCGCGCGCGTGTGTGTGTGTATGTGTGTGTGTGTGCTAATGACTATACCCATACTAGTCAGTGACAGAAATGGGGCGCTTTCGGAGGACTGGTTTAGGTCATGATTTCTGCGCGCGCGTGTGATGTCATGTGATTGTGTGTGTGTGTGTGTGTGTGTGTGTGTGTGTGTGTGTGTTCTTGTGGAAATTTAGCATACTTTTTTTAACACCAGCATTGATTTCCAGGTTATTGTTAACTGCACACCAGTCAACCTTTTTCTTTATTTCTATCATCCATCCTGTGCGCTGTTTCGTCACCATCATCAAGTAAGACTCTACAAAGTGTAATACGAACAATAATAATTCGGAAATTTAGTCAGTCATCGGTTATGCGATTTTTGTCTGTTAATAAGCGACGACATTAGCTTAGTTATTTGTTCTAACTATCTGTTATTGAGTCCACATCACAATCCAAATCCATTATCTGAATTCTCTTGGTTTTTTTTTTTTTTTCAGAACCAGTATGAACGCCAGGGAGGTAGATGTGGTGTGTGTGGAGATCCTTACCAAGGACCTCGCGAGAACGAAGCTGGCGGTAAATACGCTACCGGAACTATCACCCGGAAGTTTGTCCAGGGGCAGGCAATCCTCGTGACGGTGGAAGTGACGGCCAACCATCTGGGATGGTTTGAATTCAAACTGTGCCCGAACAACAACCCCCTGAAGTAAGTTTGAATACATTAAGAAAAAAGAAGAAGAAAAGGAGTCATTGACGAGTGTGTTTTTTCCAAGTACTTGATATTGATCGGTAGGTGTATGCGTGTAGATAAAGTGTTCAGGCGTATATTTGTCTGGTTGCTGTTTGAATTGATTTATTGCTAAACACTTTACTGATTTGAAGCTGCGGTTAATGAGGTCTTTTTTTGTTTGCAAATTCGTTCTCCTTCTAGTTGCTAATGCGTACTTGTCCTTCTAATTTCACACATCGCTCGATCCGCCCACCCCCCCTCTCTCTCTCTCTGTATATATATATATATATATATATATATATATATCTCTTTTTATCACAACAGATTTCTCGGTGTGAAATTCGGGCTGCTCTCTCCTACACTACAGCGCCACCCTTTATTTATTTATTTATTTATTTATTTTCCCGCGTGCAGTTTTATTTGTTTTTCCTACCGAAGTGGATTTTTCTACAAAATTTTGCCAGGAACAACCCTTTTGTTGCCGTGTGTACTTTTACGTGCGCTTAGTGCATGCTGCACACGGGACCTCAGTTTATCGTCTCATCCGAATGACTAGCGTTCGGAGCACCACTCAAGGTCTAGTGGAGGGGGAGAAAATATCGGCGGCTGAGCTGTGATTCGAACCAGCGCGCTCAGATTCTCTCGCTTCCTAGGCGGACGCGTTACCTCTAGGCCATCACTCCATATATATATATATATATATATATATATATATATATATATATATATATATATATATATATACATAGAGAGAGAGAGAGAGAGAGATTAATATGTCACGTATTCCAAAATTTCGGAACAGTCTCGTTCCTTCCTCTCTCTCACCACCCCCCTTGCCGCCTCCCCCCCCCCCGGGAACACCCCCCTCCCCCGACCCCCGACCCCCCGACCCCCACACACATGTATATGACATTCATCTTACATGGAATATATCCCCTCACCACTAACTGAACTGGACCTTCTCAACCTTCCTCTTTTTCTGTCATCATGGCCTTTCCCTTTGTCTTCTTTCTTTCTCTTGGCTTCTCTGTGTTTCATTTGATTGTGCATTTCCCCCCTTCATCTCTGTTTCATTTGAGTGTGCATTTCCCCCCTTCTTCTCTCTGTTTCATTTGAGTGTGCATTTCCCCCCTTCATCTCTGTTTCATTTGAGTGTGCATTTCCCCCCTTCATCTCTCTGTTTCATTTGAGTGTGCATTTCCCCCCTTCTTCTCTGTGTTTCATTTGAGTGTGCATTTCCCCCCTTCATCTCTGTTTCATTTGATTGTGCATCTCCCCTTTCTTCTCTGTGTTTCATTTGATTGTGCATTTCCCCCTTCTTCTCTCTGTTTCATTTGAGTGTGCATTTCCCCCCTTCTTCTCTGTTTCATTTGAGTGTGCATTTCCCCCCTTCTTCTCTGTTTCATTTGAGTGTGCATTTCCCCCCTTCATCTCTGTTTCATTTGAGTGGGCATTTCCCCCTTCTTCTCTGTTTCATTTGAGTGCATTTCACCCCTTCTTCTCTGTTTCATTTGAGTGTGCATTTCACCCCTTCTCTCTGTTTCATTTGATTGTGCATTTCCCCCCTTCTTCTCTCTGTTTCATTTGATTGTGCATTTCCCCCCTTCTTCTCTGTGTTTCATTTGAGTGTGCATTTCCCCCCTTCTTCTCTGTGTTTCATTTGATTGTGCATTTCCCCTCTTCATCTCCGTGTTTCATTTGAGTGTGCATTTCCCCCCTTCATATCTGTTTCATTTGAGTGTGCATTTCCCCCCTTCATATCTGTTTCATTTGATTGTGCATTTCCTCCCTTCTTCTCTGTGTTTCATTTGAGTGTGCATTTCCCCCCTTCTTCTCTCTGTTTCATTTGAGTGTGCATTTCCCCCTTCTTCTCTGTGTTTCATTTGAGTGTGCATTTCCCCCTTCTTCTCTCTGTTTCATTTGAGTGTGCATTTCCCCCTTCTTCTCTGTGTTTTATTTTAGTGTGCATTTCCCCCTTCTTCTCTCTGTTTCATTTGAGTGTGCATTTCCCCCTTCTTCTCTCTGTTTCATTTGAGTGTGCATTTCCCCCTTCTTCTCTGTGTTTCATTTTAGTGTGCATTCCCCCCTTCTTCTCTCTGTTTCATTTGAGTGTGCATTTCCTCCCTTCTTCTCTGTGTTTCATTTGAGTGTGCATTTCCCCCCTTCTTCTCTCTGTTTCATTTGAGTGTGCATTTCCCCTTTCTTCTCTGTTTCATTTGATTGTGCATTTCCCCTTTCTTCTCTGTTTCATTTGATTGTGCATTTCCTCCCTTCTTATCTCTGTTTCATTTGAGTGTGCATTTCCCCCCTTCTTCTCTCTGTTTCATTTGATTGTGCATTTCCCCTTTCTTCTCTGTTTCATTTGAGTGTGCATTTCCCCACTTCTCTCTGTTTCATTTGATTGTGCATTTCCCCCTTCTTCTCTGTGTTTCATTTGATTGTGCATTTCCCCCCTTCATCTCTGTGTTTCATTTGATTGTGCATTTCCCCACTTCTCTCTGTTTCCTTTGATTGTGCATTTCCCCCCTTCTTCTCTCTGTTTCATTTGATTGTGCATTTCCCCCCTTCATCTCTGTTTCATTTGATTGTGCATTTCCCCCCTTCTTCTCTGTTTCATTTGAGTGTGCATTTCCCCCCTTCATCTCTGTTTCATTTGATTGTGCATTTCCCCCCTTCATCTCTGTTTCATTTGATTGTGCATTTCCCCCCTTCTTCTCTGTGTTTCATTTGATTGTGCATTTCCCCCCTTCATCTCTGTTTCATTTGATTGTGCATTTCCCCCCTTCATCTCTGTTTCATTTGATTGTGCATTTCCCCCCTTCTTCTCTGTGTTTTATTTGATTGTGCATTTCCCCCCTTCTTCTCTGTGACAAAGGGCGGCAACTCCTGAATGCCTGAACCGTCACGTGCTCCAGTTGGATGATGGGAGCGGAAGTAAGCTATACATCGGTACCAAAGTGGGCAAGGTCGACGTCAAAGTGAGGCTCCCCGATGACGTCACGTGCAGTCAATGCGTCCTGCAGTGGCGTTGGCACACAGGTAATTATTGATCAAGCTGCCAGAGAGGATAGAAAATGATCGAACCAACTCAGTGAACGACTGGTGCAATAGCCGAGTGGATAAAGCGTTGGACTTTCAATCTGAGGGTCCCGGGATCAAAACTCGGTAACAGCACCAGATGAGTAAATGTTGGAGATTTTTTTCCAATCTCCCAGGTCAACATAATTACGTGCAGACCTGTTTGTGCCTGAAAACATTCGTGTGTATACGCACGCAGAAGATCAAATAGGCACGTTAACGATCCATGTCAGCGTTCGTTGGGTTACTATGGAAACAAGAACATACCCAGCATGCACACCTCTTAAAATGGAGTATGCCTGCCGATATGGCGGGGTAAAAGCCCACTCGTGTACCTACGAGTGAACGTGGGATTCACAGCCCACGAACGAAGAAGAAGAAGAAGAACCACTGAACTGTTGATTGAGCACTGATACGAATCCTGTTCATCCACCATAGGTTGGTACGTTCCCGAGTTTCACACATGATAGAAAGATATTCTAATATTCACATTTCCCCCGTTCTTTCCGTTCAGTTAATCACCAACAAATAAAACGCCCACAATCCGAGAAACATAGAAGAGTATATATCGAAACTTGGAAGAAAAAGAAAAGAAAAGAAAGTACGTAAGTAAACACACACACACACACACACACACACACACACACACACACACACACACACACACACACACACACACACACACACACACACACACACACAAATATATATGTATATATATGTATAGTTGAAAATTTATACGCACAAATTGCCCAGCAGCTTTGAATTGACTTGTTAGCTTTCAGAGCATGGATCAGTACCAAATTTTGACATTTAGCTTTTCACGACTTTGTCATGCATTTTCAGCACAGAGACATTATATCCTGGCTGCAGGTGACTAAGCAGGTCGTTCCTACACTCGACGGGCGCAATAGCCGAGTGGTTAAAGCGTT
>NC_134910.1:13480256-13550256 GCF_041734735.1 Babylonia areolata | reverse complement strand
GTACCACTACCACTACTACTTCTCTTAACTTAGAGAACGAAGCTCACGCGATACAATACTAGAACAAAACGTTGGCGAAGCATTCATAGCTCACGTATGATTTTCTGCTGATTAAAAAAAAGAATTAAGAAAAAAGTCATCATGGCCTGGCTTCGCTAACGAAGATCTAGGAAGGGCGTTGTCCACGTCTGATGCAGGCACGCTCATGGCTGACAAGGCCAATGCGGGAAAAGCAGAGTCGGCCGCAGCGGTTGCAAGGGAAAGTCTGGTCTGGGTTCGCGGCTGCAGCGTCGTGGTTCTTCCTCCTTCTGCGTTTGTCCTCAAGGCTGGCCCTGCGGTTGTTTTCGAAGGAGGAGACAGCTTGGTGGATGGTGCGTCGCCAGGTCTCTCGATCAGCGGCTACTGCGGACCACTGGCGATGGTCAATGTGACAGGCACCGAGAGCTTTCTTCAAGGAGTCTTTGTATCTCTTCTTGGGTGCTCCTCTGTCACGGTGGCCAGTGGACAGTTCGCCATACAGCGCGATCTTGGGCAGGCGGTGGTCCTCCATCCTGGACACGTGCCCTGCCCAACGTAGCTGGGTCTTTAGCAGCACTGCCTCGATGCTGATAGTCTTTGCCTGCTCCAGGACCTCGACATTTGTGATGTAGTCACTCCAGTGGATGCTGAGGATGGTGCGAAGGCAGCGCTGGTGGAAGCGATCAAGCAGTCGTATGTGGTGCCGGTAGGTGACCCAGGTTTCGGAGCCATACAACAGGGTGGGCAGTACAACAGCTCTGTACACGCTGATCTTTGTGTCTTTCTTCAGGTGTTTGTTGTTCCACACTCTCTTGTACAGCCTGCCGAATGCGCTGTTTGCCTTTGCAAGTCTGTTGTCGATCTCCTTGTCGATCTTGGCGTCAGACGAGATGGTGCAGCCTAGGTAGCTGAACTGGTGGACCGACTTCAGCTCTGTCTCACCGATGTTGATGTGAGGAGCGTGGAATTCTTCCTGTGGGGCAGGCTGGTGGAGAACTTCCGTCTTTTTCAGACTGACTTCTAGGCCGAAGAGCTGCGCAGCCTCTGCGAAGCAGGACGTTATACGCTGCAGGGCCGCTTCTGTATGGGCGACGAGGGCAGCATCGTCGGCAAACAGAAGCTCTCTGATGAGTTGCTCCAGTGTCTTGGTGTGGGCCTGTAGCCGCCTCATGGAACTGCGGCTTCCAGTGACATCTTCCACCTGCCGTTTTCGCCCCTTTCCCATCGCTACAGGGCTTGGAATAGTTGGTGGCGCGGACGTGGACGTGTCCTTCAAGCCTGCGCAATGGAATTTTTAGGTGGAGTGCAGTGTGCGCAGTACTGGCCCCACCCTTTACACCCGTGGTTCATCTGCCATAGCCTAGCAAGCTGGGACGGTGACAGTGAGGTCCTCAGGTCGTAGGTTTTATATCAGACTGTCCTTGTCCTAGCCTCTGGCTCAAAAACCTTCCTCGGAGGCACGGGGGCGCGGCTACTGAAAGTCGGGACATGGCCATGGACCCAGGGTCAATGCATGTCGAGACTGTCCTGCATTCCTTAGCACTTCATGGGTTTTACTTCAGACTTTTCCTTGTCTTAGATGGACTGCCTTCCCGGGCTGTCGAGCTCCATCTGCCCGCATGTGACAGGTAGCACACACACACACACACACACACACACACACACACAGACAACCGAAACACAGGGTTATTACACAGACTTACGCTGTATGTCAGCAGCGCCCCTTTGAGTTAGAAATCATTCATCATGAAAATTCATTCTACAGTTCCTCGATATGTGCCGGTTTGAATCTGAACCATCATTGTCGTAATGCTGGATATATGATTCAATTTCATTCCTCATGTGCGTACTGGGTTTATGCAGTCGTTGAATCAAGAAATGAATCAGTCGAACAGTTGATTGAATAATGAGGCGTAGGTCCCATGGAAATGCGGACGTTTTTGTCAAGTGTTAATGTATGTATGTGAATGTATGTATGTGAACACGCATCTGTGTTTATCTGTGTCTCTCCGTATCGCTCTGTTTACATCTATCGAGCTATCAGAAATTGATTATGGGAATAACATCTGAAAATTGTATATAAAAAAAACACTCCAACAACAACATACTTAGATACGTACATTTGTATTTGTATTTCTTTTTATCACAACAGATTTCTCTGTGTGAAATTCGGGCTGCTCTCCCGAGGGAGAGCGCGTCGCTATACTACAGCGCCACCCATTTATTTTGTATTTTTTTCCTGCGTGCAGTTTTATTTGTTTTTCCTATCGAAGTGGATTTTTTAAAACAGAATTTTACCAGGAACAACCCTTTTGTTGCCGTGGGTTCTTTTACGTGCGCTAAGTGCATGCTGCACACGGGACCTCGGTTTATCCTCTCATCCGAATGACTAGCGTCGAGACCACCACTCAAGGTCTAGTGGAGGGGGAGAAAATATCGGCGGCTGAGCCGTGATTCGAACTAGCGTGCTCAGATTCTCTCGCTTCCTAGGCGGACGAGTTACCTCTAGGCCATCACTCCACATACATAAGTACAAAAGCACATACACGCACGCTTATATGCATACACAGGTGCAAGGAGAAATGTAGCAGAATGGTTAAGGCGCTTATTTTCAAATACAATGCCCGTGAGGACACAGGCTCGCCCTTTCTCCCACATTTGACTGGATAATCCTACAGAGCGTCAAGTCATTCGAGTGAGACGATAATTAATGAGGTCCGTTTGGCAAAATTTCTGCAGACGAAATCCACTCTGATAGCTACACACACACACACACACACAGTGTGTCGCGCGCGCGCGCGCGTGTGTGTGTGTGCAAGCACTTAAGGCCTGACTAGCGATTCTGGTTATGCTGCTGTCAGGCACCTTTCTAGCAGATGCGGTGTAGCATATATGGATTCGTCCGAACGCATTGACGCCTCCTTGAGAAAATGAAATTAAAAGGGATACTTGAGAGAGAAAGAGAGAGAGACAGAGAGAGAGAGAAGAGAGGAGAGAGATATATATACATGGATAGAGACACAGAGAGAGATAGAGAAAAGAAGAGAGGGATATATATATATATATATACTCATATATATATATATATATATATATATATACGAGAGAGAGAGAGAGGATATATAGAGAGAGAGTGAGAGAGAGAGAGTATTCTGAGCGCATATTGCACATCTGATCATGTGTTGATTGATTATCAAAGATTGTATTTGTGACTGTGAGTGGTTACAGCATTTTATTATGTATCAATAATTGATGACAAAGATATTGTATTTTATGATCGTAATCGTATTACATGTTTCTCATCATGCGTTCATTATACACATAAAAAAGGCTAATGGTAATTTCGTGATTGTTATATGAAATGTCAATGATGATATGTTTTTGATGAAAAGATTGCACACTGTCTTGGAGTATTAATAAATTTCTTTTCGTTTTTTTACACGCTGGCCTCAAGTCTTCATCTATTCCGTGGTGGGTACCGTGTGTTCTTGTCCATCAATTACTGCACCACACACACATACACACACACACACACTCACACACGCACACACACACACGCACGCACTCACACACACACACACACACACACACACACACACACTGTGACACACACACAGTTTCTCTCTCTCTCTCTCTCTCTCTCTCTCTATATATATATATATATATATATATATTCATACATGATGGTGTGCTTGGATTTACATGCAGATTTGGGTTTGTACTCCTTCTCAACACTTCTAAACACACAGGTCTATTCATGAAACTCCCCATCACTATAATTTGGAGAAAACATATCCGTATATGATTGGCAAACGGCACTACCAGTAACCAAGAGCCCCGATACCCCCCCCCCCCCCCCACCCCACCACCCCCCGCGTCCCCCCCGTCCCCCCCCCCCCCCCCCCCCCCCCCCCCCCCGCCCCCCCAGCAATCCACCCATACCCCTCTCTTTCTCAATCTGAATGTCACTCTCTCTCATTCACGCACACTTACACTCAAATACACGCACAAGAACAACCACACTGACGAGCGCACGGACACACACACACACACACACACACATCGATATAAATAATTGTATATATCAACGTTTCGAACCGTCAGGTTCTTCTTAAGGCGGAAGAAACTTTTATTCATCTTTGACTCAGTGGTCATCGTTTGTTTGTATCTCACATTGAAGGCAATGACGAGACTCCTAGTGTCCGGCTTTCCTCCTTGGTGTAAAACAGAAAAGTATGAGACACACCCTTGTACAGGTTTCTTGCCGTCTTTCCAAACCTCCGACTCCATCATTTTGATGAACGAATTCAATGGGGCTTTAATCTCTCTCTCTCTCTCTCTCTCTCTCTCTCTCTCTCTCTCTCTCTCTCTTACGTTTGTGAGTGTGTGTGTGTGTGTGTGTGTGTTTGCGCGCGTGTGTTTGTGCGTGCGCGTGTGTGTGTGTGTACGTGTGTACGCGCACACACAACACACACACACACACATGAGAGAGAGAGAGAGAGAGAGAACAATGCATTGAAGGTCTAGGCAGTGAAACTGTGTAGGCTAACATTGGACGGCACACTTTTTCAAAGGTCGTCTCGCTGAACCTATTTTCGTACCAGGGAAATGCCAACACGGCACAACAACAACTCGTCATATCATTTGACCCTCTAGCACAACGAGAAAGAAATGGATGAAGTCATGTGGTCCGTGTTGGAGCTAGCTATAATTGGTGAACTGTCTGCGCATATGTCTGTCTGTCTGTATGTGTGTATGAATGTATGTATTCAGAGAGAGAGAGAGAGAGAGAGAGAAGTCTGTAGTCTGAAGTCTGAATGGTTTATTGTTTAGGCCTTTCTACCCGTGACAACAGGGGTAAGGGGGGTGGGGAGGGAGGGGTAGGGGGTGGGGGGTGGGGGGGTGGGGGTGGAGGGACTTCCGTGTTAACATCCATTACAAAGAACAGCGTCAATATATATGCAAGCTGTGTTACTTTGAAATTCGCAGAATTGCATCCATTCGTCATCTCCTGACTGAAGGTGCAACAAAAACTCTCCTCTGTGTCTTTGTGCTGTCCCGCCTGGATTATTGTATTATTCAGAACGTTCAGAACTATGCTGCTCGCCTTGTCTTTCGTTCTTCTAAATTTGATCACGTCTTTCCTCTCCTTCATGCTTTACACTGGCTCCCATTACAAGAAAGAATTACTTACAAAGTCGTCTCTCTTTGTTTCAAGTCCATTGAGGCTTCTGGTCCACAGTATCTTTCTGATCTCATTCATCCTTACATACCCTCACGCCAGCTCCGCTCTACTTCTGACACCCGTATGCTTAGGATCCCCCCCCCCTGCTCAAACTAAAACGTATGGCCAACGCAGTTTTTCATACCAAGCCCTCTTTCTCTGGATCAACTTCCTCAGCCTCTCCGTCACTCATCTTCGCTGTAAACCTTTCAAATACAGTCTCAAGACCCACATTTTCCTCTCCTGAATAATTCTCAACAGCTCATCCCTTTCCAGTATGAACTAAAATGATTATTAGTGAGTGAGTGAGTTTTCATAGTTTCAGAAATTGTTGGTTGCATTTTGGATTGTGTACTATTTACGATTGTGTGCTATGACTTTATTTTTTTCTCGAGGCCTGACTGACTAAGCGCGTTGGGTTACGCTGCTGGTCAGGCATCTGCTTAGCAGATGTGGTGTAGCGTATATGGATTTGACCGAACGCAGTGACGCCACCTCGAGCTACTGATACTGACCAGTCCTCTCTGTCAGCTGCTGTTGACCTTCCCCGACCGAAGTCAGGTTCCCAGTCACAGCTGGGTGCATGAGGAAAATCGGAGTAAAGTGCTTTTCCCATGGGAATAACATTATGCCGAAACGGGGCCTGACCTCTGATCACTGGTGATCAGAAAGGCATTCCCTGACTGATTCTACCACGGTGCTTCAATTTCTTCATGTTGTTGATGAAGTCTCCAGTCGGACCGACGGATGAGTAGGCAGGCAGGCTTATCTGTCGGTGTGTGTCATATGGGAGAAGAGGCCGATTCTGGATGCACAGCACTTCCCACAGGTGTTGCAAGGGAAAACGTCTCCAGAATTTGAGCCCTGCTTCCTTCGCTCACGCTTCTCCTTAATGGCCAGCGTTCTCTTGTTTTCAAACGTCTTTATGCCACTAGAGCACAGCATCCTCCGGCGAGAGCGGTCAAGGGCATCAGCTTCCCAGGAAGCGATGTCTTTGTCACAGGCTTTGAGGTTTGTCTTCAAGGTGTCCTTGAAGCGCTTGCAGGGTCTTCTAAGTTCGCGGTGGCCTTCCTTTAGCTGGCCATACAAGAGCATCTTCGGGATCCTGCTGTCTGTCATGCGGACAACGTGTCCTGTCCAGCGTAGCTGGCACTGGATCAGCAGGCTTTCGATGCTGGGCAGGCCGCTCCTCTCGTCTTCATAACCCCGGAACAAATCATACTTTCTCTGTTCTGGTTGCAATGTCTACGTGTCAAGTGAAAGATATATAAATACACCCCCCCCCCTCCGCCCTCCCCCCGCACCCCCCTCCGCCCCCCCCCCCCACCCCCCTTTCTTTTTTGGATTGTGTGTTGTGTGGTGATTATCTTCAGTCCCAAAGTTAGTTCTTTGATGACTAATTCTGGTGGTAGTTACTGTTTTGTGTATTTTTTCTGGTGTGTGTGTGTGTGTGTGTGTGTGTGTGTGTGTGTGTGTGTGTGTATCATGATTTAGTTTTTCATTTCTTTTCTTCTTCTTCTTCTTTTTTGCGGAATGGCTATGAATTGTGATATAATGGTGTATTTTGATTGTGTTTTGATTTTTGTTTGTTTGTTTGTTTGTTTTTGGTTTTTGTTGCTTAGTTTCGCTTCTTTAGCTTTATTCCCTCTTTAGGGCGAGGACTGGATGTAAAAAAAAAAAAAAAAGCATGTTACTTGCTTATCTATTACCCTCGATAATAAATATTTTGTCTTTGTCTTTGTCTTTGTCTTCCGTCTCCACAGTCTGAGTCTCTGATTTCTTCTTCGCAGTGCCCTGCCTGGGCCTTATCTTCGTTTCCTTCTTGTTTCACCGTCTGGCGGTCTGTGTCTGCCACTGTCTCAGTGTCCTCTCTGTCTCTACGTCAGTGTCCACCGTGTCTGTGGCACCACGTTCTCTTTGTCCCTGTCCCCTGTTTTGAGTTCACGGTGTCTCCGTCTTTCCCGGTGTCTGTCAGTATGTGTGCGGCTTCCTTGTCTCTGTTTATCCGTGATCTCTCTCTCCACTGTTTCCCAGGTCTCTATCTCTGTCTCCCAACATCTCTCTCCACTGTTTCCCATATCTCTGTTTCCCCACATCTCTCTCCACTGTTTCTCAGGTCTCTGTTTCCCCACATATCTCTCCACTGTTTCCCAGGTCTCGGTCTCTGTTTCCCCACATCTCTCTCCACTATTTCCCAGGTCTCTATCTCTGTCTCACCACATCTCTCTCCACTGTTTGTCAGGTCTCTGTCTCTGTCTCCCCACATCTCTCTCTCCACTGTTTCCCAGGTCTCTATCTCTGTCTCCCCACATCTCTCTCCACTGTTTCCGACGTCTCTGTGTCTGTCTCCCAACGTCTCTCTCCACTGTTTCCCAGGTCTCTGTCTCTGTCTCCCCACATCTCTCTCCACTGTTTCCCAGGTCTCTGTCTCCCCACATCTCTCTCTCCACTGTTTCCCAGGTCTCTATCTCTGTCTCCCAACGTCTCTCTCCACTCTTTCCGACGTCTCTGTCTCTGTCTCCCAACGTCTCTCTCCACTGTTTCCCAGGTCTCTATCTCTGTTTCCCCACGTCTCTCTCCACTGTTTCTCACGTCTCTGTCTCCCCACATCTCTCTCTCCACTGTTTCCCAGGTCTCTATCTCTGTCTCCCAACGTCTCTCTCCACTCTTTCCCAGGTCTCTGTCTCTGTCTCCCCACATCTCTCTCCACTGTTTCCCAGGTCTCTGTCTCTGTTTCCCCACATATCTCTCCACTGTTTCCCAGGTCTCTGTCTCTGTTTCCCCACATCTCTCTCTCCACTGTTTCCCAGGTCTCTATCTCTGTCTCCCCACATCCCTCTCCACTGTTTCCGACGTCTCTGTCTCTGTCTCCCAACGTCTCTCTCCACTGTTTCCCAGGTCTCTGTCTCTGTCTCCCCACATCTCTCTCCACTGTTTCCCAGGTCTCTATCTCTGTTTCCCCACATCTCTCTCTCTCCACTGTTTCCCAGGTCTCTGTCTCCCCACATCTCTCTCCACTGTTTCCCAGGTCTCTGTCTCCCCACATCTCTCTCCACTGTTTCCCAGGTCTCTGTCTCTGTTTCCCCACATCTCTCTCTCTCCACTGTTTCCCAGGTCTCTGTCTCCCCACATCTCTCTCCACTGTTTCCCAGGTCTCTGTCTCCCCACATCTCTCTCCACTGTTTCCCAGGTCTCTGTCTCCCCACATCTCTCTCCACTGTTTCCCAGGTCTCTGTCTCCCCACATCTCTATCCACTGTTTGCCAGGTCTCTATCTCTGTCTCCCCACATCTCTCTCTCTCCACTGTTTCCCAGGTCTCTGTCTCCCCACATCTCTCTCCACTGTTTCCCAGGTCTCTGTCTCCCCACATCTCTCTCCACTGTTTCCCAGGTCTCTGTCTCCCCACATCTCTCTCCCTCTTGACTGTTTCCCAGGTCTCTATCTCTGTCTCCCCACATCTCTCTCTCTCTTGACTGTTTCCCAGGTCTCTGCCTCTGTTCCCCAATATCTCTCTCCACTGTTTGCCCACATCTCTCTCTCCACTGTTTGCCAGGTCTCTATCTCTGTCTTCCCACATCTCTCTCCACTGTTTCCCAGGTCTCTATCTCTGTCTTCCCACATCTCTCTCCACTGTTTCCCAGGTCTCTGTCTCCCCACATCTCTCTCTCCACTGTTTGCCAGGTCTCTATCTCTGTCTTCCCACATTTCTCTCCACTGTTTCCCAGGTCTCTGTCTCTGTCTCCCCACATCTCTCTCCACTGTTTCCCAGGTCTCTGTCTCTGTTTCCCCACATCTCTCTCTCTCCACTGTTTCCCAGGTCTCTGTCTCCCCACATCTCTCTCCACTGTTTCCCAGGTCTCTGTCTCCCCACATCTCTCTCCACTGTTTCCCAGGTCTCTATCTCTGTCTTCCCACATCTCTCTCCACTGTTTCCCAGGTCTCTGTCTCCCCACATCTCTCTCCACTGTTTCCCAGGTCTCTATCTCTGTCTCCCCACATCTCTCTCTCCACTGTTTCCCAGGTCTCTATCTCTGTCTCCCAACGTCTCTCTCCACTGTTTCCCAGGTCTCTGTCTCTGTCTCCCCACATCTCTCTCCACTGTTTCCCAGGTCTCTGCCTCTGTTTCCCCACATCTCTCTCCACTGTTTCCCAGGTCTCTGTCTCTGTTCCCCAACATCTCTCTCCACTGTTTGCCCACATCTCTCTCTCCACTGTTTGCCAGGTCTCTATCTCTGTCTTCCCACATCTCTCTCCACTGTTTCCCAGGTCTCTATCTCTGTCTTCCCACATCTCTCTCCACTGTTTCCCAGGTCTCTGTCTCCCCACATCTCTCTCCACTGTTTCCCAGGTCTCTGTCTCCCCACATCTCTCTCCACTGTTTCCCAGGTCTCTGTCTCCCCACATCTCTCTCCACTGTTTCCCAGGTCTCTGTCTCCCCACATCTCTCTCCACTGTTTCCCAGGTCTCTGTCTCTGTTTCCCCACATCTCTCTCTCTCCACTGTTTCCCAGGTCTCTGTCTCCCCACATCTCTCTCCACTGTTTCCCAGGTCTCTGTCTCTGTTTCCCCACATCTCTCTCTCTCCACTGTTTCCCAGGTCTCTGTCTCCCCACATCTCTATCCACTGTTTGCCAGGTCTCTATCTCTGTCTCCCCACATCTTTCTCTCCACTGTTTGCCAGGTCTCTATCTCTGTCTCCCCACATCTTTCTCTCCACTGTTTGCCAGGTCTCTATCTCTGTCTTCCCACATTTCTCTCCACTGTTTCCCAAGTCTCTATCTCTGTCTCCCCACATCTCTCTCTCTCTCCACTGTTTGCCGGGTCTCTGTCTCTGTCTCTGTCTTCCCTTCCCCTAAAAGTGTCTGACCAGTTTTAATATTTTTTATGTTCCGCATGTTCATTTTACGTTGGTGTTTACAACGGGCCTGTGATTGCTCAAGTTAATTTCAAGTTAATTTCCATGTCGGTTAATAAAATGTTTTTGATTTGATCTGATTTGATTTGATTTGGTGAAGAAGGAGGGAAATAAAATATAAAAAAAAGAAAAAGAAATAACTAGGTCAAGAATGAAAGAAAAGAAATTGAAACGAGAGAAAGAAAATGATATCCGAGGCCATTGGGAATTACCCCCCCCCCCCCTTTCCTCCACGCGCGCGTTTCAAGTTTTATGATTCCAGTTTTAATCATTGTCTCACACCTATGGTAGTATGGAGAACAATTACAAAACCAAGATTCCAAGCACAGAATAAATATTTATTTCCAAATGCACACCAGCGTCACACAGAAGCTGACAAATACAAAAGTCTGTTGACCCCAAACGAGTAGACAACATCTGCTAATGTAAAAAGGTGTTGTGGTTGTTGTTCGATTCTGATAGAAGAGAGAGAGGGGAGCAGACAGGGGGATATAGGATCAACTAATCATGCACTCACTCACTCTCTCCTCACATCAATAGCAGGGCCACATGGAGTGGTTTTTATAGAGTGTTTACTTTACAATACAGCACACACACTAAGCAGTTCACCCTACTTAGCAAAAGCATCACACACTAAGGCAGCACACACTGCCTACTTCCAGTACTTCCTACAAGCAGTGCACAGTAAAAAGATCATCCTACACCTAAAGCAGCACCTATAAGCAGCACACCTGGAACACAAACACACAACCAAAACCCAGGTCAGGTAAAATCTCAAAATATCCTGACATCACTGACATGAAAGGCCTATACCCTCTCAGCACCTTTCATCACATGTTCACCAGTATGCACTCCTCTCACACATAGATCTATGTGAGGAAATACAAGATTCATCAAGCTTACCTGCCACCAGCAGTGACATACCAATTACCATACTGTGTACAAAACATATCACTGACCAATACAACCCTGTGTTCCAACTCATGTTACCCATCATTCAATTAAACTGTGTGTTACCATTTCCAAACAAAATCTCTTTGCCTTCACAAAGTGTCCAACTGCCACAAGCACATGTGTGGAAATCATTACTTCCAACATACCTCTGGTAAACAGCAATATGCAACCATATAGCACTGACCCTCAGTGCTCTCATTGTTAACCAACTCATTAATCTCATTAAAATGTGCTTTCCCACTTTGTCTGAACAAAGTAAACCACTGACACATAGCACAACTCCTACACATGTTACCACAACTACCAACAAATCAAACATGTGTTCCACAACACTTGCTGTTACCCCCATGTGCACACACACATGAAAAACCCTCAACACACACTGACAGTGTGTTAGCCCATAGATCTGTTCAGTCCACACCACCTACTATATACAAAACAAGTAATACATCAAGAATACAGAACAAGATATCTGTAACAAAAAAAAAGGGGGGGGGGGGACTCAAAAGTTATAGGCAGTACTTCCCTCACTTAATGGGTAGCTTTCACACGTTAACCCCTTTTCTTTCCACAAGCCACAAGATCAACTTAAACTGGCTGTCCACTGACATAAAACATAGTTTCCCAACACAACTAAGTTATCAACATAACATAAAACCATTACAAGTTGTGTACTCACAGCCCAACAAGGATTTCCTTGTTCCTCACATCACTGATCAGTCAGTCACCCTGTGTCAGTCAGTTCTTCTGGGAGACAGCTAAGAACTGGCTGTGCTGACTGGTTTTATCCCTTCCCACAACATACTGTGTATACTAATCCAAGCTACAACACTCACTCCCCCAACTAGCTGAACTGAAATAACCAATCTTTGCTTGTCCTAGTAACGCTATGTGAATGACTGACATTCACTGCTTAATCCCAGTTTGTCCAATTCAACAGATTGATCCGATTCGCTACATTTCATTCCACTTGTTTCTACAACATTCTGTGATGACAGGTTCACCCGTTTACGTCACAAAGAGAATGGGGAGACGGGACAATACAACTCTGGGCATGTTAGCCGGCATGATCAAAGTTCACATTAGCATAAATTCTCCCTAGCTTACGTTCCGAAGTCCGGCCATCTACCTCAGCCATGTTTGTGAACGGGGAGAAGGGGAATGACTTGAAAGACAGGCCGCCACACGGTCGGTTTCGAACACGGGGACTGTGGCAGACGTCACATAACCGCACGCGTTTCAACGACTGGGACTGGTGACGCGGTGTCGCGGACCAAAGGCACCGACTAGGGAGTGGGGTGAGGAGGTGGAGGGGTGGAAGGGGGGAGGATGGCGTGGTGTCGGCCCAACCTCAAAGACTGGACTTGGGATAGAGCGGGGAAGGGAGATAAGAAGGAGGGGTGGGGGGGGGAAGGGGACAGAGTGTGGGTGGTGGGGGGTGACACTGCTGGCACACTATAACACCCACACCCGGCTTTTGAATGCAATGTCCTCATTGCTGCTGACCACATGCTGACGACTGCCATCATCAATTAATGCTAATGGGGAGATTAGTTCTCTTACCCAAAAATTAGCAAAAACATAAACATGTGAAAATGAAGGCATTACAGGACAAAAGAAACCACCAAAAATACATTTCAAAATGATACAGCTGTACAGAACACCATAACCCAGAAAAGCATACACAAAAAAAAATCAAACAGAGCTACACAACGCAAAAATCAATAGAGTTCCAGCTGACACACATCAGCGACCTCAAATCCTGGAATGAAGGAAAACAACAACACAGCATGACATACCAATTACCATACTGTGTACAAAACATATCACTGACCAATACAACCCTGTGTTCCAACTCATGTTACCCATCATTCAATTAAACTGTGTGTTACCATTTCCAAACAAAATCTCTTTGCCTTCACAAAGTGTCCAACTGCCACAAGCACATGTGTGGAAATCATTACTTCCAACATACCTCTGGTAAACAGCAATATGCAACCATATAGCACTGACCCTCAGTGCTCTCATTGTTAACCAACTCATTAATCTCATTAAAATGTGCTTTCCCACTTTGTCTGAACAAAGTAAACCACTGACACATAGCACAACTCCTACACATGTTACCACAACTACCAACAAATCAAACATGTGTTCCACAACACTTGCTGTTACCCCCATGTGCACACACACATGAAAAACCCTCAACACACACTGACAGTGTGTTAGCCCATAGATCTGTTCAGTCCACACTGAACCAACACCACCTACTATATACAAAACAAGTAATACATCAAGAATACAGAACAAGATATCTGTAACAAAAAAAAAGGGGGGGGGGGGGGAACTCAAAAGTTATAGGCAGTACTTCCCTCACTTAATGGGTAGCTTTCACACGTTAACCCCTTTTCTTTCCACAAGCCACAAGATCAACTTAAACTGGCTGTCCACTGACATAAAATATAGTTTCCCAACACAACTAAGTTATCAACATAACATAAAACCATTACAAGTTGTGTACTCACAGCCCAACAAGGATTTCCTTGTTCCTCACATCACTGATCAGTCAGTCACCCTGTGTCAGTCAGTTCTTCTGGGAGACAGCTAAGAACTGGCTGTGCTGACTGGTTTTATCCCTTCCCACAACATACTGTGTATACTAATCCAAGCTACAACACTCACTCCCCCAACTAGCTGAACTGAAATAACCAATCTTTGCTTGGCCTAGTAACGCTATGTGAATGACTGACATTCACTGCTTAATCCCAGTTTGTCCAATTCAACAGATTGATCCGATTCGCTACATTTCATTCCACTTGTTTCTACAACATTCTGTGATGACAGGTTCACCCGTTTACGTCACAAAGAGAATGGGGAGACGGGACAATACAACTCTGGGCATGTTAGCCGGCATGATCAAAGTTCACATTAGCATAAATTCTCCCTAGCTTACGTTCCGAAGTCCGGCCATCTACCTCAGCCATGTTTGTGAACGGGGAGAAGGGGAACGACTTGAAAGACAGGCCGCCACACGGTCCGTTTCGAACACGGGGAATGTGGCAGACGTCACATAACCGCACGCGTGACACTGCTGGCACACTATAACACTAACAGTTAAAATGACTTTTTTGCCTCCTGTGAACACCGACCTTACAAAAATTAAAGATCGATTTTGGAAACAAAGTCCGCACAATGTCACAATTAAGGAACATGTCAAGCAACAAATTTAAAAGTACGGAAGTCCGACACGAACATCATCCAAAGAAAAGAACATGAAGGGTTAAATGAACCTTAACCAGTTCACTCCCAAAATTCACAAGCCACCACGTGATCCAGAGCACGAAACACATCCACCAATAGACCGCTGGAGAGTTCCGCGGCCATCTTGGATCATGCGCATGCGCATCTAACTTTTACTCGAAATCGCAAGTAATGTCAAAGGCGATTGGCAATACCAAAAGCAGTAAACATGTGCTGTACCCCATTTCTTCAATTGATAGCCTCCTTAGCTACAGCCAAGCTCTGTACAATAATTATATGTACAAGAAGAAGAAGAAGAAGAAGAAGAAAATATGAAGCAAAAGTCGAAAAAAAGAAGCCTTCTGTTCCGCCGCATGTTCTGCCTCTCTCGATCACCTCTGTTGCTCGAAATTTCGGAGGGCCAATCAACTTCGAGAGCAGAGATCATGTGACGCGCCTCTATAAGTCATGAAAACACGAAACTCTTAAGTGGTCTATTTAAACATTCTACACGAATCACAAGCACCTCATCTATCAGCTTCTCGACAGTGATGGCCTAGAGGTAACGCGTCCGCCTGGGAATCGAGAGAATCTGAGCGCGCTGGTTCCAATCACGGCACTGTCGCCAGTATTTTCTCCCCCTCCACTAGATCTTGAGTGGTGGTCTGGACGCTAGTCATTCGGATGAGATGATAAACCGAGGTCCCGTGTGCAGCATACACTTGGCGCACGTAAAAGAACCCACGACAACAAAAGGGTTGTCCATGGCAAAATTTGGGTTGAAAATTTCACTTCGATAGGAAAACAAATTTAAAAAAAAACTGCATGTAGGGGAAAAAATTAAATAAAAGAGAGAGAGAGAGGGGGGGAGAGATAGAGAAAAAGAGAAAGTATCTACCCAAGAACTATATCATTTTTATCAACACGTCTGCCCTTATTGATAACCACAGCAACAACAAATAACAACCGCAATGAGACAATGACAATGACATTGATCACTACAGCACCAGCGACAGCCACAACTATAATTCACAGCCATCACCGCCACTTCCACACTGTCATGACAACTCTTAATAACAGCACTAACTACAATCATATCAACAATAATAGCGTCATAATCGACTGATAATAATGTATCTATGTTCAAAGCAAAACAATCAGAAACAGACACCAACCTCGGACGCCGCAAGAGACAAGACAAGACAAGACAAGACAAGACAAGACAAATTCTTTATTATTTAGGATAATAGATAAGCACTGGCGCTTTTTTTTTTCCATCCAGTACCCGCCCTGAAACAGGGTCTACACTACACAAAACTACATTATATATGCCATTGCATGCACTACATAATGCTACTTAAAGTCATAGAATGCGAATACTATACTACATAAAGGCATAAGCGTGGTAAAAATAACACACACACACACACACACACACACACACACACACACACACACAAAGGCACAAGCATGGTAATAATAATGGACATAAAAAATAGTGATAATAATTTTTAAAAAACTTCAACAAAAACCAACGAACAGAACACACACATACGAATACTCTCTCTCTCTCTCTCTCTCTCTCGCACACGCGGTACACTTACACACACAAAAGCATACAGAGAGAGAGAGAGAGAGAGAGAGAGAGAGAGAGAGAGAGAGAGAGAGAGAGATGGGTGGGTAATCCTCTTCAATGCCCATCTCCCCCAAAATGTACCGTACACCTTACACGATCGAAAGCGAAAAGGTGCAAGAGAGTACAAGATGAGTGGTCAGAGAAGAGGGGTGTCCAGCTTGTGGTCACCTTCCTGACTACAGAACGGGGAACACAAGAACTGGCTATCTGTTTTGTGTATGCATATGTGTGTGTGTGTGTGTGTGTGTGTGTGTGTGTGTGTGAGAGAGAGAGAGAGAGAGAGAGAGTGTGTGTGTGTGTGTTTACTGTCAGAGAGAGAAATAGATCAAGAGAGATGGAAAGAGATGTGGAGATAAAGCCAAATATTTAAAGATAGACAGAGAGAGGGAGAGAGTAAAAAAATTAAGAAAAAAAAATTGCTTAATATTTTTCTCAGTTGCAACTGATTTTCAAATACAACTGACATTAACATTTTTGATTCCGTTTTTGTGTGTGTGTGTGTGTGTGTGTGTGTGTGTGTGTATACTAATACACATATTTGCAATTAAAACATTGTGATTGATTTTTTTGTAATGTGAATTTGTCAATGTTTTCATGCATTAGTATTCCAAACAACACATTTTCATCTGAAAAGGTTATTCTAACATTTTGATATGTTAATATATACTGGCTAACAAATTTCTAAAAAGATTTAACCACTGGACAATAAAAAAAGAAAAGAAAAAGAAATGTTCAATATAATCAATTTCATCATTACAATATGCACAATTTCTGTTATGTTTTATTTTCATTTTACATAACATTATATTGGTAGGATAAATGTTGTGGAGAATTTTCCACTGTAGAACTCTCAGTCTTATTTCCACGGTACGTAAATGAGTGATCTTCCATACACTTTTATCTATTTCTTTGCTATATCTATTATTCCAGAATCGAACTGCACAAGGTTCTGTAAAATTCTAGGAGCACAAGGCTGTCCGAAATCCTTCACCAGTACAATACTTTTTATTGCAGAAAAGAGGTGGAGTTTCAAGGTTAGTATCAAACCTTTCTTGCTCACCAACTCTAGAAACAAAGTTATGTAATGCAACTGATACTACGTTATCCTCCAAATTCCTTTCTGGAGAAGTTCCTATCTTGTTACATATTTCCCGAAAAGCAAGCAATCACGGTCACTCTGTAATCTCTTCAGTTACTGCTGTCGCTGTGTGTTCTCCTTCTCCTCTTTCTCCTCCATTTTCCTCTCCTTCTCTTCTTCTTCTCCTTCGCTTTCATCGTCATCATCATCATCGTCATCTTCTTCTTCTTTGATTGCTGTTGCTTGTTCTTCTTTTCCTTCACTTTCTCCTCCTACGTTTCCTTCTTCTTCTTCTTCTTCTGCTCCTCCTACTCCTTCTTCTTCTTCTGCTCCTCCTACTCCTTCTTCTTCTGCTTCTTGTCCACCTCCTTCTCCTCCTTCTTCTTCTTTAATTGCTGTTGCTTGTTCTACTTTTCTTTCACTTTCTCCTCCTACGCTTTCTTGTCCTTCTTCTTCTCCTTCTTCTTCTTCTCCTTCTTCTCCTTCTCCTCCTTCTTCTTCTTTGTTGATGATCAGACGAAACCTAACCAGGGGATGGTCATACATTCTTGGCTTTTCCCTTTTGTAATACTGGTGATGAACGGATGTCTCCACCACTTCATAGTTCAAGTCATCTCTGGGCAAAACAATAATGAAATCTGGTATATTTTCGGTCGCATGTCGTCTGTCTTTTGGTTGCTTGTACTCGTCAAAGACTTTGGCTCTAATTTTGACTGTGTCGAGCCATGTTTTTGCGTCTTTGGACGAAAAGTTGAAATCTCCGCCGATCACAGCCATGTCGCAGACATTTCGCTCCCTGAGCACCTCGGCAAAACAAACAACTGTTCTAAACACCGCTGCTTTATTTTCCAGGCTCATTCTCCCTTCATTTTTGTTTGGCTTCGCGCTTGTTGATTCCGTTTCTTTGTTGACTGTCTGGGCTGGGTTCTTGACAGTTTTCTCATTCAGATGTGGCCCGTGCCAAGATATGATCAGCACCTTGCCTGTACGAGCGTGAAACACGCAAGCATGCAGACGTTTTAACAATGTATCCACTGTTATGCCATACGCCTCGGTTGTTCCCCATTTGGAAGGTTTTGCCTCAACGCTGCTTGAGCCTTCGCCAGAGCCCACTGGAGGCTTCATGAACTTCTTCATTCCCATCGTATTTTGTAACTTGTCTGCCTCATTCCACAGTTGTCTGCCATCATCTCCGCCAGTGTGGATGTAGTTAACTTCATCATCGCTTAGGTTGATGTAATAGATGTTCGCTTCCTCTCCATTATGGGGGATGAGTTTGGGTTATGATCCAGTTCCAGTTCCTTGCAGATTAACTTATGTTTCCAGTCACAAATCCTCTCCTGGCATAACAGGAAGAGCGGAGTACACGTGGCCCTCTTGGTAGATCTGATCACGTGCCGAAAAGCGAGTTTCTTTTCGTTCGTTTTGCGTTTCTGGCCATTGAGAGAATCACTGCTGTGAGTGTTCCACAGCATGACACTGAAATCCAGCACCGTGTCCTCAAAACCACTCTCCATTATGGAAACAGGCAGCAGCTGGTCAGTCAGATGATGTTCGGGTGTGCTGTGCTGAGGGCTGCACGCCATGGAGTTGTTGGAAGCAAATCAGATCGGTCGGAATGAAGACACCTGCCCAGTAACGCCAATATGATTATAGAAGAAGAAGAAAAAAATCAGAACTAAGCCTTGGGTAAAAAATTTGTGTGTCAAGAATCAGGAAAGCAGTACAGAAATGTTTATAGGTTAGTGATGTGAATTATGAAGTATGTGCATCACCATTATTCTCCTACACACAAAACATAGGAATAAAGGATATTGCTCCTGTCAAAACACAAAAAGGAGATGAATATGCTCAGAATCTCTTTTAAACAAACTTGAACTTGTAAATTTATGAAAGTGTCATCTAGGATTTCAGAATGATTAAATGAATGAACTGCCCAGTCAATAAATTTGTGTGTTAATCAACCAGTCAATCAACTAATCAATCATTTAGGATCAATAACCTCTAGAGCACAAAAACAAGTCCATTTCAGTTCAGGATGGGACAATTCACTCTGTGCGTTTGTTCAAACGTAGCGGGAAGCATTTGCCCTGTGTGTACACACGCATACACACAAGTTCACTAATTAACCTTACACTTACACGATAATAAAGTTTGTTTGTGTGTGTGTGTGTGTTTTTTTTTTAACGAAAACACAGTTCCTTACACCGAGCCTGAAATGTCAGTTCCTTTTGATTTGATCAGCATTACACACCGTCTGGAGACAGCTGGTGCAGGATGAATGCTGGACAAAGCGGGAATGTTTCAATCTTATCAGCATGGACGTTGTTCTGTTGGTGAGGTTCTGAGATGAAACGTCGCCGGGAGGAGCTCAACACATTCAGTCCAACAGCACCGGCGGGACAGGAAAAAGCCTCTGGCGTATCCTGAAACAAAGCAGTTGGAAAACTTTCCGAAAGATAGTATGCCAACTGTATCCTGCTTTGATTTTCTCCTTCAACAAGATGATCTTCTTCTTCTTCTTCTTCGTTCGTGGGGTGCAACCCCCACTTTCACTCATATACACACGAGTGGGCTTTTACGTGTATGACCGTTTTTACCCCGCCATGTAGGCAGCCACACTCCGCTTTCGGGGGTGTGCATGCTGGGTATGTTCTTGTTTCCATAACCCACCGAACGCTGACATGGATTACAGGATCTTTAACGTGCGTATTTGATCTTCTGCTTGCATATACACACGAAGGGGGTTCAGGCACTAGCAGGTCTGCACATGTGTTGACCTGGGAGATTGTAAAAAATCTCCACCCTTTACCCACCAGGCGCCGTCACCGTGATTTGAACCCCGGACCCTCAGATTGAAAGTCCAACGCTTTAACCACTCGGCTATTGCGCCCGTCAACAAGATGATTATTCCGATGATGTCGGATCAATTCTGTTGTTACAAAGTGGTCCAAAATCAGTCAGGGCTGTCCTGCAATGTGATATTCTGAAGACATTGGATGAAGTTTTGAGTAAAAAAAGAAAGAAAAAAAGAAGAAAATAGTAACAACAACACCAACAACAGTAATAATAATAATAATAATAATAAATCAATAGATAAAAATATATCAGACAACCGTATATATAAGAGGAGCTCTCCTGTCAAAATAACATTCTGCATATATCGGATGAGCTCTCTCTCTATCCCTGTGTGTGTGTGTGTGTGTGTGTGTGTGTGTGTGTGTGTGTGTATTTGTATTTCTTTTTATCACAACAGATTTCTCTGTGTGAAATTCGGGCTGCTCTCCCCAGGGAGAGTGCGTCGCTACACTTCAGCGCCAACCATTTTTTTTGTATTTTTTCCTGCATGCAGTTTTATTTGTTTTTCCTATCGATGTGGATTTTCCTACAGAATTTTGCCAGGAACAACCCTTTTGTTGCCGTGGGTTCTTTTACGTGCGCTAAGTGCATGCTGCACACGGGACCTCGGTTTATCGTCTCATCCGAATGACTAGCGTCCAGACCACCACTCAAGGTCTAGTGGAGGGGGAGAAAATATCGGCGGCTGAAGCGTGATTCGAACCAGCGCGCTCAGATTCTCTCGCTTCCTAGGGGGACGCGTTACCCCTAGGCCATCACTCCACTTGTGTGTGTGTGTGTGTGTGTGTGTGTGTGTGTGTGTGTGTGTGTGTGTGTGTGTGTGTGTGTGTGTGTGTGTCCCTCCCTCCTTACTGCCCCTTTCTCTTTTCTGTCTGTCAATATTTTTATTGAGAACTTCCATAAATCATACATATGCGCGCATACACGCGCTAGCGCGCGCACGCATGCACACACGCAAGCACACACACACACACACACACACACACACACACACACACACACACACACGCGCGCGCGCGCACACACACACACACACACAGTGCAAATCACAGCAGCATTGTAAGCCATTACATTAGTCCAAAATCATCAACTTACGTGAACAGAACAGTGACACCGACAACCATCTCTTTGCCCTTTGGTCAATGCCACACACTGGAAGTTCAAGGACGTCTCAAGGTGACTCACCCCCGCTCATGGACCGTTGAAGGACCTGAAGAGGAAAAACAAAAGACATGAAAAATTACCCATGTGGTCGATGATCCAAACACTGTCCTATGAACAGATAAACAATCAACAATTACTCGTCCAAAGCTCGGCTTGTGTCAAAGGTTGACTGCAGCTCACGATTGGGCCAACAGCAAAGTGAGAGCTGTGTGGCCAATGGTTTCTCCACCGCAATACGAATTCATTTTCAGCCTAGTCTTTTCTGAGGGACTATGATTCTCGAACTAGGAGGCAAAATTACACTGGCTCTAAGTGCTGCAGCCTTGGGGGCTGGCTGGCCTTTGAGGATCATTCATTTAATGTGGTGTGCATGGGCGGTAATTGGCTGCGTTAGGGGATATCAAAATGGTGGAAGGAGATCTTCGTCGTGGAAGGTTAAAACGGCGGCAGGGGTTCTTGGGGAATTGTTCTCGCCTTCCTTTCCCGAGCCCAACACTATCAATGTTTGACATAAGCTTACAGTTCCAACAGCAAAGTGAGAGCTGTATGATCATTGGTTCTTCCATTGCAATGGGAAGTCACTTACTGCTTCGTCTTTTGTGAAGGACTATGACTCTCAAACTAGAAGGCAAGATTGCACTGGTTCTTAGTGCTGCAGCCTTGGGGGCTAGTTGGCCTTTGGAACCATCCCTAAGCCGACTGTCCTAAAACCCTCTTGGCCGAGAGAGTG
Organism: Babylonia areolata; assembly: GCF_041734735.1. NCBI lineage: Eukaryota > Metazoa > Mollusca > Gastropoda > Neogastropoda > Buccinidae > Babylonia > Babylonia areolata. The sequence continues at coordinate 13,528,442 of NC_134910.1, read as the reverse complement.
GGAATGTAACTTGGGCAAGACACTCTCCACTATGATAAAATCCTTGCCCAGATGATTGGGACAGCAGGTGACTCCTCTGTTGTTCTGATGGTCATAGTCGGACACAACTGACTGTCATACCATGGCCTAGAGGTAACGCGTACGCCTAGGAAGCGAGAGAATCTGTGCGCGCTGGTTCGAATCACGGCACAGCCCCCGAAATTTCCTCCCCCTCCACTAGACCTTGAGTGGTGGTCTGGACGCTAGTCATTCGGATGAGACGATGAACCGAGGTCCCGTGTGCAGCATGCACTTAGCGCACGTAAAAGAACCCACGGCAACAAAAGGGTTGTTCCTGGCAAAATTCTGTAAAAAAATCCACTTCAATAGGAAAAACGAATAAAACTGCACACAGGAAAAAATACAAAAAAATGGGTGGCGCTGTAGTATGGCGACGCGCTCTCCCTGGGGAGAGCAGCCCGAATTTCACACAGAGAAATCTGTTGTGATAAAAAGAAATACAAATACAAAAATACCTATCCCGAGCCCTAGACACAGTAAACGACGATTTCGCTGCCACAACGGCTGTAAAAAGGCTATGGAATCTTTACTTTTTTATCTTAACAGATTCCTAACAGATAAAACGAACACAGCACATGGACGCTTATCTCACAGATTGACACAAGTTTACAGTTGGACCAACAGCAAAGTGAGAGCTGTATTATCAATGGTTTCTCCAATGCAATGGGAACTCAGTTTCAGCCCACCTGGTCTTCCTTGCCTGACCTTTTTCAATTTTGACACAAATACTGCTGTGGTTACAGAGGGGCAATCTCCACATGCATTTCTCCAACGGACCGTGCTGCAACCAAGTATGAAGAGCACAGGATCAGGAGTCAAGATGGCTGCCGGAAAAAGAGTACTTCCAGGAGGTTATCGGGCGTAGCTACTTTCGTTTTCTCCAAATAGGCGGATAGTAGTTTGCACAGGACAGGAATTGGACTCCCTGGGTCACGGTGAAGTATGCGTAGTTAAACAATGGTTTCTTCATTACAATGGGAAATCATTTACAGCTTTGTCTTTTCTGAAGGACTATGACTCTCAAACTAGGAGGCAAAATTGACTGGCTCTTAGTGCTGCAGCCTTGGGGGCTAGTTGGCCTGTGGGAACCATCCCAACACAGACTGTCCTAAAACCCTCTTGGCCAAGAGAGTGGGGATGTAACATGGGCAAGACACTCTCTAATTCTAGCCCAGATAGTCAGGACAGCTGTAACCTTCTCTGCTGTTCTGATGGTCATAGCTGAAAACGACTGACTGTCACACGTGGCTGACGACATATTAAACAGGACCAATCCTCTTCTTCCTCGTTCACCTCTTCCAGTTTTCTTTTGGCGGTTCTTCCAGATTTCTTCCTTGTCTCAACCGTGCTGCTCTGCTGCCTAGGTGACATTTATTTCCAGGAAGAAGTCTTCTTTGCTGAATGAGTTGCAGTGTCGTCTACATTCATTCACCATACAGCCTCAGGTCAAGACTGGTGTCAGGCGAAACTGCCTGTTTATGTTTTTATTCCCACTTGTCATTGATTGTGTTACGAAAACATTAACAGAACAGAAAAGAAACAATGGACACTATGGAACCAGATGGATTACCTGGACTTTGGGAATGATCTTTCCCTGCTGTCCCATAACAAACAGGAGTAGCGGACACCACATTACCTCAAGTAGGCCTCAACATCCACAAGGACAAGACGAAGATCATGAGAACAAATACAACCAGTGCTGAGCTTGTCACACTTGAAGGTAAGATACTGGATGAGGTAGAATCATTCACTTATCTTGGAAGCACCGTCGACAAGCAGGATGGCGCAGATGCAGGTGTCAAAGCAAGTATTGTCTAGGCCAGAGCAGCTTTAATACAGCTCATGAACATCTGGAGCTCCAGAGTGCTGCATAAATAAACTAAAAATTCGGTTTCTCTATTTCAACGTGAAGTATGTGCTGTTGTGTGGTAATGAGTGATGGAGGATTAAAAAAAGACTGCATTAACAAAGTGCCGATATTCATCAACAGCTGTCGAAGAAGAATCCTCCAGATCCACTGACAACACAAGATCAGCAACGTCGACCTATGGAAGAAGACACTATTATCAGCTGAAAGGAATTGGAAGAAGAAACTGAAGATGGATCAGGCAAACGCCAGACGAAAATCACGTAAAGCATCACCACACCGACCCTAAAATGGAACCACCAAAGGAAGAAAAAGATATGCTGACCGAGAAACACTTGACGAAGACACCTCCAGGCAGACACCAAGAAGATGAGCCAGACAGAGGCAAGGATACAGCCAGGATAGGGGATTGTGTAGGTCTGTTGTTGACGGCCTACACTCCAGAAGAGATGAAAGGCCTCAGTAAGTCATCTTTGCCGGTTTCTCGAGAATGTTTGCTTTGTACGGTGGAGATGTTATGATGGCCGCTGATACTGCTTTTTTGCATACCCTCTGGTCTTATGACTGTCAGTTTTTGGAGAGGAAGAATAGTCCTGATCTGCTGACTGGAACACAATGAAGGCCCAGATGCTACATGTGGTTATGGAAATGGGCGGCCACTTGTTGATTGTTCTGAAGGGGGTCAGCCCGATACTCCCCCGTGTCGATACTCCCCCGCGTCAATACTCCCCCGAGTCGATACTCCCCCGCGTCAATACTCCCCCGAGTCGATACTCCCCCGCGTCAATACTCCCCCGAGTCGATACTCCCCCGCGTCAATACTCCCCCGTGTCGATACTCCCCCGCGTCAATACTCCCCCGAGTCGATACTCCCCCGTGTCGATACTCCCCCGTGTCGATACTCCCTCTCACAAAGATAAAAAAAAACCCAGTCAAATACAGATGTATGTATACATTTGTGACTGATAATGCTTTCTGCTTGATCAAAGATGTGTTGTGGAATGATGAATGTGTTATGTGTTCTCTTCATACCAGCCGTCCGCGTTCACAGTTGAGCAGCGACTTGTGTGTTGGGCCCGCTGTTGTGTGGAGTGGACTTTTTCATCACGACTCAGTGTATCTGCGAGGAAACGCTCTCTCTCTCTCTCACTTCGTCTCTCATTTTTTGTTTCTCTGTCTCTCTCCCTCTCTGCCACTCTCTCTCTCTCTTTCTCTGACTCTCTCTCTGTCTCTCTCTTTCTGTCAGTTTTTTTTTTCTCTCTCTCTCTCTCACTCACTATCCGTCTCTCGGCATTTTCTGTTTCTCTGTCTCTCCCCTTTTCTGCATCTCTCTCTCTGTCTCTCTCATTCTGTCAGTTTCTTTCTCTCTCTCTTCTCTCTCTCTCTGTCTCTCTCTCACCGTCTCCGTCTCTCATTTTCTGTTTCTCTGTCTCTCCCCCTCTCTGCCTCTCTCTCTCTCTGTCTCTCTGCTAGTTTCTCTCTCTCTCTCTCTCTCTCTCTCTCTCTGTGTGTGTGTGTGTGTGTGTGTGTGTGATTGTCTCTCTTCCCTCTGTCAGTCTCTCTCTCTCATTCTGTCTCTTCCCTCTGTCAGTCTCTCTCTCTCATTCTCTCTCTTCCCTCTGTCTCTCTCTCTCTCCGTCTCTCATTTTCTGTTTCTCTGTCTCTTCCCCTATCTGCCACTCTCTCTCTCTCTCTCTCTCTCTCTCTTTCTCTCTGTCGCCCCCTCTCTGCCTCTCTCTCTATCTCCCCATCTCTGCCACTCTCTGTCTCTCTCTCTCTCTTTCTCTCTGTCTGTCTTTCTGTCTCCCCCTCTCGGCCACTCTATCTCTCTCTGTCTATCTCTCCGGACCCCAGTCCTTTTGTATTGTGGCCCAAGGCCGATGTACATTAAAACAGTTCTGAGTTCTCTCTGTATCTCTCATTCTCTCTCTTCCCTCTCTCTCTCTCTCTCTCTCTCCGTCTCTCATTTTCTGTTTCTTTATCGCTCCCCCTCTCTGCCACTATCTCTAATTCTCTGTCTTATTCTCTCTGTGTGTGTGTGTCTCTGTCTCTTTCTCTCTCTGTCTCTCTGCCCGCACACACACACTTAAACACAAACATATACGTTGTGTGCATCCCGCTGACACACAGTAAATAAATTATTCGGTGAACACCACACACACACACACACACACACACACACACACACACACACACACATTCACACTGTTTCGCCGCGATATGAGATTCAGTATTGATGATGGTTTTAAAGTTAATCAATGTAATTTGTCACAATTTACAAAGAAATCCAAGAAGGACTTTATGGAATAAGTTCAAACTGGAAAGAAAAATACCACTGGAAAGAAATAGGTCAGTAACAGAATGCCTGTAACGCTAGGGTACATTTTAGCTGGTCATTCTTGATAGTAAATGATTGAGTGATATAAAATGAATCTCTACAAACCTAATCTTAATCAAATAGGACACTTCTTTAATAACAACATATCATTTTTGTTGATCACACACTTTCTCGACAATATAAAAACAGTGTCTTTTTTAATCATACCCTGGTATATTCATACTGTAAATCGTTTTGGCAAACAGGTATATTTGGATGGCAAATTGATAAAACTTTCGGGAAATCATTATGAACCCCCCCCTCCCGCCTGGGTAAGGGGTGTGTATGTGTGTGTGAGGGGGGGCGGGTTATGGTCACTTGAAGATCTACCACCAATGACCGCTGACCATCAATGACCATTGCTGACCACTGACCGTCGCTGACCACCAGACCACCACTGGTCACTGACCAAGGTTGACCTGGGAGAACATAATGATGATGATGATGGAGTCTCCCGTCGGACCGACGGGTGAGTAGGCAGGCAGGCTTATCTGTCGGTGTGTGTCCTCATATGGGAGAAGAGGCCGATTCTGGATGCACAGCACTTCCCACAGGTGTTGCAAGGGAAAACGTCTCCAGAAGTTGAGCCCTGCTTCCTTCGCTCACGCTTCCTCTTAATGGCCAGCGTTCACTTGTTTTCAAACGTCTTTATGCCACTAGAGCACTGCATCCTCCAGCCAGAGCGGTCAAGGGCATCAGTTTCCCAGGAAGCGATGTCTATGTCACAGGCTTTGAGGTTTGTCTTCAAGGTGTCCTTGAAGCGCTTGCAGGGTCTTCCAAGTTCGCGGTGGCCTTCCTTCAGCTGGCCATACAGTAGCGTCTTCTGGATCCTGCTGTCTGTCATTCGGACAACGTGTCCTGTCCAGCGTAGCTGGCACTGGATCAGCAGGCTTTCGATACTGGGCAGGCCGCTCCTCTCTAGGACCTGGAGGTTGGAGACCCTGTCTTGCCACTTTATGCCGAGGATCTTTCATAGGCATCTCTGGTGAAACTGCTCAAGTTGTTGAATGTGACGGCGATACGTCGTCCATGTTTCACAACAGTACAACAAGGTGGTCAGCACAACAGCTCTGTAGGTTTGATTTTGGTGCTGAGCCTGATGCCTTTGTTGTTCCACAGCCTGTTGTTGAGTCTGCCAAAGGCGGAGCTGGCCTTGGCGATGCGCAGCGTCACTTCTGCATCAAGGGCTCCGTTGCTGCATAGGGTGCTGCCCAGGTAGCAAAACTTGTCGCCTGACTTGATCTCTGCGTCATCGATCTTGATTGCAGGTGGGGGGCAGGCACTGGCGTTCTGTGAGCTAGCTGGTTGATACATGGACTCGGTCTTGCTGAGGCTGATGGTGAGTCCAAAGCGCCTGCAGGAGGTTGAGAACCTGTCCATAATGAAGTGCATGTCCTCATGGGTGTGTGCAGCAAGCGCGCAGTCATCAGCGAAGAGGAACTCTCTCAACATTGCCCCAAACACCATAGACCTGGCGTGGAATCGCCGCAAGTTGAAAAGATTGCCATCTGTGCGAAACTGAATGTAGATGTCCCGGTCACAGTCTTGGAAGGCGTCAATCAGCATGGCAGAGAAGAGAATGGAGAACAGTGTGGGTGCCAGGACGCAGCCCTGCTTCACTCCATTTACCACAGGGAACGGATCTGACATGTCAGTATTTTCCTGTACTCTCGCCTGCATGCCATCATGGAATGACGCAATCAGCTGGATTAGGGTCTCTGGGCAGCCGAACTTTAGGAGGATATTCCACAGACCACGGCGGTTTACCGTGTCGAAGGCCTTAGTCAGGTCTACAAAGACCACGTGGAGCTCCTTGTTCTGCTCACGGCTTTTCTCTTGCATCTGGCGTACGGCAAACACCATGTCACATGTTCCCCTGCCTGAGCGGAAGCCGCACTGTGCTTCAGGGATGACAGTGTTGGAGACATGGTCAACCAGTCTGTTAAGTATGATGCGGGCGAAGATCTTGCCGGCGATGCAGCACGTCTTTGGTGATGGGGAGGCGGTGGATGTTCAGCTTCCTAGGGGGTTTCTGCCTGGCTGGCTGGAGCTTGCGTGCAAGTCTGATGTTACTGCGTGCAAGGCGATGGTCCGACCAACAGACTGCTCCTCTCATGCAGCGTGTACTGGAAACATCACCTCTGTCCCTCTGCCGGACAATCACATAGTCCAGCATGTGCCACTGCTTGGAGCGGGGGTGCATCCATATGTTTTTGTACTTGTCCGCTTGTTGGAAGAGGGTGCTGGTGATGGTCAGTCCATGCTGCGCGCAGAGCGAGAGCAAAAGCAGTCCGTTGGAGTTGCACTTGCCAGTGCCGTGCTGTCCTTGGACTTTTGGCCACGAGGAGACGTCCACGCCGACGCGGGCATTGAAATCCCCAAGGATAATCAGCCTGTCCTTTCTGTCTACCGCTGAAATGGTGCGGCTGAGCTCCTCGTAGAAAGCTTCTTTGATGTCATCAGGGTTGGTCATCGTCAGGACATAGCAGCTGATAACTGGTGAAGCGATCCTCGGGCAGTTTCAGACGCAGGGTCATCAGCCTATCGTTTATCCCACGTGGAAGGCTGTCAAGCTGTCGTGCAAGTTTGGTTCGTATGGCAAAGCCCAGGTTCTTGGGGTGCCATCTGGCTTCCCAATGCAGTAGAAGGTGTAGCTCCCTCCAGCTTCCTCCAGCTGGGTTTCACCGGCAAACCTGGTTTTGCTCAGGGCTGCTATGTCCACCTGGTAGCGATCTAGCATTCAAGCAATGAGCGCTGTGTGCCTTTCTGGTCTGTCGTCTCTGTCCCAAAGGGTGCGAACATTCCAGGCACCCAGTCAGGGCATGACTCCTGGTTCTTTTCTTCTGTTGTTTTCGACCGCTAGTGTTGGATGTTCAAGTAGGTGCGGTTTCCTACTAGGTACTAGGTGAGGCAGGCTTTGTTTGGGGATTCTTTTATCTCCCCTTCCCCGTGTGGGTCTGTCTAATTCTTCATCAAGATCAAAATCTGTGTTCAGTCTTTAGGATATCGTCTTATCGTGCACCCACTCCCTGTCCAACTCTCCCATCAAACAATCTCCCACCTGTCCTACTCTCCCATCTCCCCCATCCTACTCCCCCTCCACCCTGTCCTACCCTCCCTTCCCTCATCTCCCCCTGTCCTACTCTCCCACCCCCTATCTTCCCCCTGTCCTACTCTCCCCCATGCCCATCTACCCCCGTCCTACTCTCCCATCCCCCCATTTCCCAGCCCAGTCCTGTTCTCCTTTCCGACTACTCCCCCCTCCCGCTTCCTACTATCCCCTTCTTACACGCTTCTACTCCCGTTACCCTCAGTCTGGCGACCCCCTCCACTGCTCGACCTCCTACCCCATGCAGTAACCCTGTATTTGATATAATCACCTGCAGACTCTTCACAACAGAAAGAAAGAAAAAAGACCCCCGCCCCCTCCCACCTTGTCATACTGTCCCTGCCCCCATTTCCCCCACCTGCTCATCCTCCCCTAGTCTCTCATGCCCATCCCCTGTCCTACTCTCCCTCCCCCCCTCCTCCCCGTTCTACTCACCCACCTTCCATATCCCCCCTGTCTTACTCTCCTGTCTCCCCCCCCCCCGGCGCCCCCCCCCCCCCCCCCCCCCCCGTCCTACTCTCCCTTTTCCCTACCACCCCAACTATCCTAGACTCCCCCCCCCCCCACTATCTGTCGCCTGTCCTACTCCCCCTGTTTCCCTCTCTCCTACTCTCCGATCCCCCCCCCCCCCATCCTACTCTCTCTTCCCCCTACCACCCCACCTGTCCTAGTCTCCCATCCCCCCTATCTCTCGCCAGTCCTGCTCCCCTTATTCCCCCTCTCCTACTCTCCCATCCCTCCATTTCTCCCCCCTGTCCTAGTCTCCATTTTCCCCATCTCCCACCTGTCCTACCTCCCCTGTCCCACTCTCCCTTTCCCTATCTTACCACCTATCCTAATCTCCCTTACCCCTTCTCCCACATGTCCTACTCTCCCTTTCCCTATCTTTCCGCCTGTCCTATTCTCCCTTACCCCTCCTCCAATGTAATGTTTCTCCCTTCCTATCCCTCCTGCCCCATGCAGTAATCCTGTGTTTGATATAATCACCTGCAGATTCTTCTCAACAGAAAGAAAGAAAAAGACATTTTTGCCCTTCCCCTGTCCCCTCTCCAGACTGCCCTATATCTCTACCCACCATATCCTCCACCCCACCCCACCTATGTTCCCCTAGGTCCTACTCCCCCACTTCTACCCTCCCTCACCTGCTTTACATCTTCCATCTGACCTTGCAGACACTTCTCACAGAAAAAAATTAAAAAAGGGAAGAAAGATCACACATTTTCCTCATAAGAACAGAGGAGTTATTGGGTGTGATCCCCACAGAGACCGCCCTAACTCAAAGCTAGCTTTTGCAGACATTTTCCCGCTACAATGCCACTCTACCAAACTAAAATACCCATAATGTCCTGGTGTATCCACTTTAGCGTATTTCATATTTTAATTCTTTTCATTTCCCGAGTTTTTACTGCTTTACCAATGATACTAAAGCCCTATATTCATTTCATACAATGTTCTTGCATAATTTGATAGGGCATGATTACCATATTTTCTTCGTTTTTCACCCTTTTACAAAAGCAAATCTTACATAATTATCTTACAAACACAAGACATTCCATGACAAAAAGATAAGGTGTGATACATCACTAAAGTTACTCAGCTGCTCTCAGCGTGTATACTCATGAGCAAACAATGCTTTTCCATCGTGTCAATCTGCATGTGAAGCGGAGAAATCAAAGGATTATGTTGTTTGGGTAAAAAAAGCCAATGGGAAAGTTGGATGTGGGAGTAGGACAGGGTGGAGATGGGGGGGAGTAGGACAGGTGAGAGATGGGGGGATGGGAGACTAAGATAGATGGGGTGATATGAGAAAAGGAGAGTAGGACGGGGGGTGGGGGGGGGGGCGCAGGGGGCAGAGACTAGGATGGGTGGAGTTAGAGTAGGACAAGGGTGAGATGGAAGATGGATGAGTAGAACAGGGTGGCGGGGTGGAAGGGAGAGTAGGACAGGGGATGGGCATGAGAGACTGGGGGAGGATGAGTAGGTTGGGGAAATGTGGGGGAGGGACAGTATGACAAGGGGGGGAAAATATGTGCCCTTTTGTCTTTCTTTTGTGTAAAGCATCTGCAGGTGATTAGGTCAAATAGAGGGTTACTGCAGGGGGTAGGAGGTCCAGCAGTGGAGGGGGTAGCCAGACTGAGGGTAACGGGAGTAGGAGCATGTAAGAGGGGGATAGTAGGAAGGGAGGAGATGGGGTAAGGGGAAGTAGGACAGGTGGTGAAATAGGAAAAGGGGGAGTAAGACAGGGGAGGTAGAACAGGTAGCAGATGGGGGGAAACTGAGAATGGGACAGGGGGAAGAGATGGGGTGATGGGAGAGTAGGAGAGAGGGAAATAGGGGGAGTAGGACAGGCGAGAGATAGGGGAGAATGGGAGAATGGGACAGCTAGGATGGTAGGGGGAAGGGAGAGTAGGAGAGGGGAAAATAGGGGGAGTAGGACGGGTGAAAGATATGGGGTGGGGAATGGGAGACTAGGACAGATGGGGTGGTAGGGGAAAGGGAGAGTAGGACAGGCGGGGAGATGGAATGGGTAAGGGAGAGTAGGACGGGGGAAATGGGGGGATGGGAGGAGAGGGAGTAGGACAGGGGGGTGGGGGGATAGGCCAGGGGGAAGAGATTGAGGGAGGATTAGGATGAGGACGAGATAGGGGAAAGGGGGGGGAGAGTAGGCTGAGGAAGAGATGGGGGTGGTAGGGAGAGTAGGACAGGGAGAGTGGGGGAGGGGAGATGGGTGGGAGGGGATCACACCCAATAATTTTACTCCCCCATTCTTTGGATGAAAATGTGTGCTCTTTTTTTCTTTTTCTTTTTTGTGAAGCGTCTGCAGGTGATTGTTACTGCAGAGGTCGGAGGTTATTCTGACACAATGAGCTGCGAACAGTAAAAAAGGATGAGGTGTTTTCCTCCAAAGTATTGATTTCTAACCCCGCCCACCTTCCCCTACACTCTCTTCTCCTACTGGCTCCCCCCCCCCCCCCATTTTCCTCCTATCCCACTCTCCCAGGTTGCTAACCCCCCCCCCCCCCCAATCCTTCCCCACTGTCCCCTATCCTACTCTCCCTGGTTGCTAACCCCCCACCCCCAATATTTTCCTCCTATCCCACTCCAACCCCCTGCCCTATTTTCCTCCTATCCTACTCCCCCCAAACCTTCCCCACTGCCCACCCTCCTATCCTACACTGTCTTCCTCACTCCAACCCCCTATCCTACTCTCTCTCCCTTCCTCCACTGCCTAACCTCTTCCATCTGACCTGTCACACAGGGCACAAAACAAAAAAAAGAAGAAAGACCACACATTTTCCTCCAAAGAACAGAGGAGTAGAGTTATTGGGTGTGATCCCCACAGAGATCGCCCTAACTCAAAGCTAGTTTTTGCAGACATTTTCCCGCTACAATGCCACCCTACCAAACTAAAATACCCATAATGTCCTGGTGTATCCACTTAGCAAGTTTTAGCATATTTCACATTTCAATTCTTTTCATTTCCCATGTGGGAGATGGGGGTTAGGACAGGGGGATGGCAGAGCAGGAGAGGGGAAAGTGGGGGAGGAAATTGAGGGAAGTAGGAGGGGGGAGTAGGACAGGGCGAGGGAGATGGGAAAGTCGGACTGGGGAGGAGATTGGGGTGGCAGGGAGAGAGATGGGGGGAGGGAGATGGGGGAGACTGGTTGAGGGAGAGTAGGACAGGAGGAGATGGGGCAGTTTGTTGGACGAGAGAGAGAATATCCGTGTGTTTGTTTGTAGCAAGAGATAGGAGGCGAGGAAGGAATGGAGAAAGATATATAATTTCTTTGGTGTGTGTGTGTGTGTTTGAAAATGTAGTAAATTTGGGAAACTAGTTTACGACCTTAACATTCTGCTTTGTGTTCCTTCGAAACATATTGTTGGTCCTTATATTCGTTAATAGATTGTTGATCTGGTGGAGAAAATGAGAGGAGACAGACAGACAGACAGACAGACAGAAACAGAAAATGAAGGAGGGAGAGAAAGAAAAAGAGACAGAGAGAGATACAGTGAAAGAGACACAGTGAGAGAGACAGAGTGAGAGAGAGGGGTGTGGAGTTTGAAATGAATTGTGTAGTTAAATATCATGTAAATCAATTGGGGAGGGAGGGAGGGAGACAGACAGACAGACAGAGACACAGAGAGATACAGAGACAGAGACAGACAAAGACAGAGTTGAATATATCATTGGACTGATGTGGCTTCTAGAGAAGAAACAGTGCGGTGAGTGGAAAGAGAGAACTAACGAGCGGACGAAAATGTTTTTAATAAACTTTGGCTATGGACCACAATTCAAAACCAGGGGACTGGAGGGTGGCACAGGAAGGGGTATTATGATACTTGAACAGCATCACACAATTTTATTCTGTTCATGGACGTGACATTTTACTAAATTATGTCTGAGTATATTGTTTCTCCTTTTGATAACGTGGAAAATAAATTTTGATACTTGACAATTCATCTGCTTGTTGTTTGATCGGAGAAGTGGGCTTGGAAACATATTTAAACAGTCTTGAAGATATTCATCCGCAAGCCAATGTACATATAACAAACAATAAGTGGTATTCAGTTTCATTTCATCCTGGCAAAAAGGACAGAGAGGGGGGTGGAGAGGGAGAGACAGAGAGAGAAAGAAAGAAAGAGAGAGAGAGAGAGTGAGATGGATGGATAAACAGGCAGACAGATGGTGATGCTGGTATAGTTTCCAATGAATAGTGCAACTGTATATAATGTACACTGATTGTATTTCCATTTTATTGTGTTTAATTTGCTATATTCCTGACACAGCACTTTCAGATTAAAAATATTCATAAATCACTTCAAACACCCAATAATCAAGCTTCTGGAGTGTACACATGTGTAGGCACTAGTCTATGATACAGTCCAACAGATATTCAGACAGGTATTTTAATTATGTGTATTTAATGTGGTATTGTTAAGTTAGAGAGTGCGTTTTCAAAATTACGTAATATATGCTCTTTGCATCATTACTGAACCTCATACGAATTTTGAAAATGTGTGTATTATATGCCGCAATATGTTATAACCCCACCCGTCAAAACCATATGCCGTAAATAAATCATACAATTAATTAATATCTTTTTTACCTGTTTATATGTTGCTAATCGCATTACATTATATTGGTTATTAATGCCTAATCATACCGATTCAAATCTTTGTTGATTAGTCAAGTTCGCTTACTATTATCATTAGCATTTCGTTCTGAGGATGTTTTATTGTAATCTCAATTTTTAAGCAAAATTTCACCAATTATAATTATCACACACACACACGCACACACACACACATACACACGTGTGTACGGGGGAGTATCGACGGCGCAATAAACTACCTTTGAACAGTATAGCTCGTGTTGGGAAACCAGTGGTGAACCCATTCTTTGTCCAGTGTGACAGATGCGAAATGAAAGACGTATGCCTTGTTTGTCCACCCAAGATACACACACACTCTTGAGTAAAAAATGTATGTTCCCCTCTATCATTACAGATTCCATTCAAATTTCAAGATCCAGTCGCTCTGGTCAAATTCATGGTAGGATTATTAAATTAGGAATTCATATAACGGAATGCGTAACTGCAAGGTTACCTCTAGCAATCAAAAAAACCATATATATTTTAGTGCGTAGTTGAATATGAAAAACATTGAATACCCTGCTGTTGCTATCGTCTACCCATTGTTCAAATAGGTCTTATGGCCTGTAAAAACTGAATTTTTGTTGTTGTTTTTATTTTGTATGCATGAATGCACAAGTACAGCAGTGCCGCTTTAACTCACTCAGTACGGCCAGTCCTCTCTTCTCCTCTACACAGACCCCTCGGATGTCCAGTGGGTGTCTCAATGATCCAACCTTTAACTTCCGTCGTCAGAATTGTGGTATTCTTTGTCAACATTCACCTCTTCAGTGTAAGAGTCTTCCGCTTGTAATATTTTGATGGTGGTAATTGGGAAGAAACGCTGTTAACGTCGCCTCTTTCGCCGTTCGTAGGAGAGAGTTAAACTATCAAGAATAACACTTATCTCTCTCCGGACGAAGGAATGCGTGAGCATTCCTACATAAAATGTATTCGGTTTCAGACGACGGAATGGAAAAGCATTTTCAAGAAATAAAAATCCATCACGCGCTGTACACGTGATTTTGTGATTAGCCAAGCAGAGTGCGCTATTCTGGGTCACTCCACAATCGAATGGTATGATTGGTCAGCCTGCCATGTGTGGCCCGTCTCCCACACACGCTGACAAAGTCACTGAACGGTCGTCTGCTCGCGTCCATCACACACAAAAGCAATACTAAACACTCACACAAACACTACTGAACATACACTACTGAATACTCACACACACACACACTACTGAAAACACAAACACACACACACACACACACACAGAGTCATTCCTTCGTGTTCTTCATCCACATGCTCACTGTATACAAATATCATGGGATTAATGCAGACTGCAGCTAAGTGTGACTATTTTCTCATCCAAATCACAAATATTAACAGTATGATTGTTGTTTGGAAAGCAACTTATTTCAGATAGCATTTTAACTTCCCTACCTATCATACTTATCTGTCTTATTTCAGCTTCAGCTGAAATAAACATTTCCCAGCAGTTTGTTCTTACAGAGTTTTCCAAATGACTTGTAATTATGTATATGTGTTTTAATAACACTGTTGATAACTTACACACCATTGTATAATATCAGTGTGTTTTGATGTTTTCAATTGTAATTTGTGTTACTTCATATTGGAGAACTGTTGGTTCAACACAAATACATGCTTACATAATTGATTTATCATTCATGGTCTGATTGCAATTGTAATTTCTTATTTTTCTTTTCAAACCGTTTTGTTTGGAACTGTAAAATGTTGGAATCTGATTGTATCTGCAGTTATAACAGGCACAGTTTATTTATTTTATGAAGCTGTGCAACTGATATGGAGAAGAAAAGAACTGTCACAGTTGCATGTACAGGATTCTCACACATCAACACTAATGTGAATGAAAGATGCAACAACCAGGTTTGGTTCCAATGTAAAATTCTTTTTAAATAAATTATTACATTTTCTTATATATAGTATATATACACTTTTGTATCTGATTGTAAACATCAACACATAGAGGACACACACACACACACACACACACACATACATATATATATATATATATATATATATATATATATATATATATATATATATATATATACTCACACATATTCTCTCTCACACTCTCCAGTCAAAAGATAAGTCCACCAATTCTCTCTCTCTCTCTCTTTTTTTTGTTTTGTTTTGTGTGTGTGTGTGTGTGTGTGTGTGTGTGTGTGTGTGTGTGTGTAAAACTAGATTTGTTTATTTGTGATTCTGCACACTATGGCTGTGTCTGGTCACCAAGACAGAAAAATACTGTAGCCAAATGTCTTTTGCATACCATGTAATGTTTTTGTTATTTCTAGTGTGATAGGAAAAGAATCTTAAAATAAATAAACGAGTTTAAAAAAGAAAGATGAAATAAATGAACAATCAGTCAAGAGTATAAATTGTTATAGTTCATCTTGTCATGTCAAATATTTGGAATGAATGATTAAGTACAAGTAAATTAAGAAGTAAACGCATGAATCATTAAACAAATTATTAAGGACAGACAGACAGTTGGACAGATAGACCTGTATAATGAATAGTACAATATTAGATAAACAATTACAGCTGATGCAGAATATATTCACTGAAAGAAAGGGTCAGTGAAAACTGGATGGCAAAGAAGCAAAATAGTGATAAAATTAAAACAGGTCAACAATTTAGTAGTAAACGAATAAAATGAAGTAATGAATAAATGCAGTTTCATGTTTATAAATAAAATGTTGATGACTTATACATGAAGTGAATAAAATGAAATCAGCGAATACATATAAATGAATATGTAAGTATGAATTACGATAAATTTATCCAGTCTATCTAACTGCATGAATGAATAGACAAACAAAATGGCATGCTAAACAACACAGATTTTATTTCATTACATTGTTTGAGACAGTTAACAGATGAGAGATCATTTGATTGATGTAACAATTAATATAGTGACTGGTGAGTGACTGAATGATTGATCAAATGATTGATTTTGCAATGAATATCAATATCATGCATGGAAAAGTGACTGAATAATAACTAATAAACAGATATACTGGATAGGGTGTGCGATGAATAAATTCAAGGAAACATGGTGATGTGTTTGAAAAAACGTCAAAAGAAAATAAAGAAACAAACAGTATAAAACAACAAAAGCAAGTTATATCTAAATGTTGCCCCATTTCAAATGAAATGAAAAAAAAAAAAAAAAAAAATGGGCGCCGGGCCTGTCCTTATACCAATCATTTGACATGTGCACACAGCAGCAAAGACAGAAGAAATGTGCAAACATAAATTAGCTTTTATTCAAGACTGGCATAGCCTCTTTAATCCTGAATAAGCCACACAGAACACATGGACAATACAGAACACATACATGGTTGCCTCGGTAGTTTACCCATTGGAAATTAACAAATAATGGGCCAGGAGACGATATGATTAACAAATAGTAAAGAGTGGTAACTCTCCATTACACAAAGTACACCACTTCAAGTCAGTGATGCTTACGCTACCGATTCAGCTAGCACACAGGTAAATAAAGGGTACATTGGAACAAACCCAGACACTTCCTCAAAAAAGGAAGCGTATTTCTGAAACATAAAAACTCTACTCACTTGTCAACATGTTCGACCTGTTCTTAGTCAAAGAGGCAAGCGAAGAGAAATATCCGGTGGACAGTCAGAATCTTGAAAATTTGATTTGAAAGACAGTTGGAACGATCACTGACAAGGACTGTATCCGTCTCAGCAAATCGCCACAGTCTGTTCTCCAGTTGGGTTTTTTTCCGGGTTCAGCGGAATTTAGTTTCTCCGTTTTCTTGGAAAACGATCGAAACCGAAAGTAGGATCTATTTTTCAGTTCAGATGGTTTCAGTTTCAACGAGGTTTCAATGTATTCGGACTGATCATCCACATACACCACGTTATGTCCTTTATATATATATATATATATATGTCTATCAATATGTCTGTCTATCTATCTATAGATAAAACACACACACACACACACACACACACACACACACACACACACTGTGACAGACACGCACGCACGCACGCACGCACACACACACACACACACACACACACACACACACACACACACACACACACACACAGAGTCACACAGACACACATATATATATATATATATATATATATGTCTATCAATATGTCTGTCTATCTATCTATAGATAAAACACACGCGCACACACACACACACACACACACACACACACACACTGTGACAGACACGCACGCACGCACGCACGCACGGACACACACACACACACACACACACACACACACACACTGTCCACCTCTTCTGTTCTTCAGACGTGCAGTTTGATGCACGCCAAAGCACGACGAAAACTAAGTGGGTGGTAAGTCATGGAATAAAATCCTTTTTCAAAATGGTAAGATAATCACCATCATCGTAGTCCGCATTATCGTTGTCGTCATCATCATCATCGACAGCACTGTCACTGTCATCATCGTAATGACTGCCTCTTCGTTTTAAACGTCGGTCAGTTCGCTTTCATTTGACTGACGATGATACGGATACTTTTATACAGCGCCTATGCTCTGTCAGAGACCAAGATCTAAGTGCTTTACATAATAAAACCATATCGCATGTTAAAGAACCCACGGCAACAAAAGGGTTGTCCCTGGCACAATTCTGTGGAAAAAATCCACTTCGATAGGAAAACAAATTAAATTACAGACAGGAAAGAAAACAACAAAAACAAGAAAAAAAAAGGAGAAAAAAAAACAAAGAAAAAAAGGGTGGCGCTCTGAATGTAGCGACGCGCTCTCCCCTGGGAGAGCAGCCCGAATTTCATACAGAGAAATCTGTTGTGACAAACAATACAATACGGATACTTATACAGCGCCTATACTCGGTCAGAGACCAACCTCTAAGCACTTTACAAACACGGTGTCATTCGCACAACAGGCAACCTTCCGGGGTAGAGTTGACTGACAGCTGCCCTTAGGCGCTCATTGTTTGTTGCCTGTGTCATTCAATCGGGTTTCTGTCACGCACACATACACACACTCACACAGACATGCAACATTTTACATGTATGACCATCAGTTTGTTTCTGTTTTCCGGGTGTGCATGCTGGATAAACTCTTGCGTGCATATACACACGAAGGGGGTTTGACCTGGCAGATCGGAATAATCTCTACTCCTAACCTAACAGGTGTGACGAGGATCGAACTCAGGAACATCGGGTGAGAATCCACCGCTCTGACCATTTTTTAACCACCGCACCTCTGACCATGGTGGAGGGGTCTCATGAGACTTGAGGGTCTCCACCGCTTGTCAGAGACAGTCACTCCTGATGTGAGCGGTTATTGCTGAACACCAGTAAAGGTGGTCTAGTTATTGCGAGTTACTTTTAACCACAGGTAATTCATTTTTGACTCACTTGTGTAAACAAAGTGAGTCTATGTTTTAACCCGGTGTTCGGTTGTCTGTGTGTGTGTGTGTGTGTGTGTCCGTGGTAAACTTTAACATTTTCTCTGCAACTACTTTGTCAGTTGACACCAAATTTGGCATAAAAATAGGAAAAATTCAGTTCTTTCCAGTCATCTTGTTTAAAACAATATTGCGCTTCTGGGATGGGCACAAAAAAAATAAAGAATGAAGCCTAATTATATGCAAACTGCATTTACTGTTATATTTATATTTTTTGTATTCTCTAAACTTGGCACTTTGATCTGATATTCTGACCCAACAGCTAGAGCAGTCATTATTATCATTTTTTGTTCAAACAGGAACTTCTTTTGCTAAGCATGGAAGTTTTATTTATTTTGCAAACGTTTTGGTGCAGATAGTAAAAAAAGGGAAATTACTCTGTAATGCTAGTGGAGTTAATTTGCTTTAAACTGATCTTTCTCATCTTAAACATTACATTTTGAAACAAGAGAGGCAAGGCCTTCAAGACTCACCTGTGATGCACTTTTTTAAAAAAAATCCAAGCTTTTTATGTATTGAGTATAATTTAAAAATGTAATGTTTAAGATGAGAAAGATCAGTTTAAAGCAAACTAAGTTCCCCAGCAGAGTAATTTCCCTTATTCTACTGTCTACACCAAAACGTTTGCAATAAATAAAACTTCCATGCTTAGCAAAAGAAGTTCCTGTTTGAACAAAAAATGATAATAATGACAGATCTTTTGTTGGGTCGAATTTCAGATCAAAGTGCCAAGTTTAGAGAATACAAAAAATATAAATATAACAGTAAATGCATTATACTCAATACATAAATAGCTTGGATTTTTTTTTAAAGTGTATCACAAGTGAGTCTTAAAGGCCCTGCCTTTCTTGTTTTTAATATGCTATTTGAATTTATCAAATTATTAATTTAATTATCTATCAGTGGGTTGGGGGAGGGGGGATGATAAGAGGAGCACACTCATCAAACAACTTTGGGCAGTGTAGGAGTGGGTGCAGAGGTGGAGAGCACATGGTGGGATGGGAGTGGGGCAGGGGTGGTACAGGAGGAAAACAGGGCAGGGCAGGGCAGGGCAGGGCAGGGCGGGCCCACCCACTGGCCCACGCATCCACCCAGGGCCCCACTCACCAAACACGACACGTTGCAGGGTGGGCTTCTTGAAGCACTGCTTACTGTTCTTGCCATAGTAGCTGTAGCGGAGGGCCAGCTGGGTGGACAGCAGGCACAACATAACTCGGAACACAGCATTCCTCAGGTTCCTACCACCCACCAACGCCAGGGTGGCCACCTGCAGACTGACACAATTATAACAGTTTGACATGACCCCGATCAGGCCTACCCTGGAGGTGCTCACCTTTCAGGCCAACACAATTATAGTTTGACACGACCAGATCAGGCCCACCCTGGAAGGTGCTCACCTTTCAGGCCAACACAATTATAACAGTTTGACTCGACCCCGATCAGGCCCACCCTGGAGGTGCTCACCTTTTGGGCCAACACAATTATAACAGTTTGACTCGACCCCGATCAGGCCCACCCTGGAGGTGCTCACCTTTTGGGCCAACACAATCATAATAGTTTGACACGATCAGATCAGGCCCACCTGGGGGAGGGAGGGGTGGGGTTCATTTGTCATGAATGCCTTGATCTATTTATTCATTCATTGATTTGGCCACTTTCGGGCCAACACACACATATATATATATAACAGTTTGACGCAACTCCGATCAGGCCCACCTAGTGGGGTGCTCATTTGTCATGCATGCCTTGATCTATTTATTCATTCATTGGTCACCTGCAAGCCAACAGAATTATAACAGTTTGACACGACCCCAATCGTCGTCAGAATTGTGGTATTCTTTGTCAACATTCACCTCTTCAGTATAAGAGCCTTCCGCTTGCAATATTTTGATGATGGTAATTGGGGTGAAACGCTGTTAACGTCGTCTCTTTCGCCGTTCGTATGGAGAGAGTTAATAAGAGACCCGTTTTCATATCCTTAGGGCGATCAATTGCTGTCAGACTGAAGGAATCTTAATGAGAAAGATATTACCCTAACCTTTCACAGAATCACGCCGAGTTGAAGGGAGTGGGTGAAGGCTTTTAAGCACGGTGAAGAACAGGGGAGTGGAATTGGACAGAGAGGGGAAGTGGTGGTCCCCCCTAATCCTGGGCTCTGCGGTCACCGTCATCCTATATATGCCATCGTCATCTTCATTGCGGTCATCCTCTCTGTATCTTGGTCTTTCGCCATCCGTTTGCCCGGGTTCTGAAACAGACACAAACTGCTAATGCACAACCGAGTGGAACCCGTCTCCATGCAGGCTATGTGTGTGTGTCCATAAATAAGCGTTTGTATATGTGTGCGTGTGTGCACACACGCATGTGCACGTACGTACATGCATGTGTATGTGCGTGCGCGTGTGTGCATCTGTGTGCATGTGTGTGTGTGCTTGTGTGTGTGCGTCCATGTGAGTGTGTGTGCTTGTGTGTGTGTACTTGTGTGTGTGTGTGTGTGTGTGTGTGTGTGTGTGTGTGTGCGTCTGTGTGAGTGTGTGTTTGTGTCTGTGTGTGTGTGCGTGTGTCTGAGAGTGTGAGCATGTCTGTGTGTGCTGTTGTTTTGGGGTTGGTTTTTGTTGTTGCTGTCATTTTGTGTGCTATCTTTTACTGTTTGGCTCATGATCTCCACCTAAGTGCCTAAGAGTAAACCTCCACCACTCTTTAACTAACTCAGATGAACTCTGCCCCCTCCCTCTTGTCTCACACACACCCACCTCCACACAAACACTCCACTTTGCACGGGTGAGCACGGAGAAGAGCAGGGGAGTGGGGAGTGGAATTGGACAGAGAGGGGAAGTGGTGGTCCCCCCTAATCCTGGGCTCTGCGGTCGCCGTCATCCTATATACGCCATCGTCATCTTCACTGCGGTCATCCTCTCTGTATCTTGGTCTTTCGCCCTCCGTTTGCCCAGGTGCTGAAACAGACACATACACTCATTTTCTGGGAAAATAAAAGTCTATTCAACTATTTAAATGCAATCGACGTCGTATATTAATTTTCAGTTCTGCTTTTCTGTGTTACTTCTGTGCATGTAAACGACCCAATAAAAATATACATGTAAACAAAATTAGAACTGTTTCCACATAAATCATGCGGATTCATCATGGGAAAGCGTAAATCGGTTTGACAAACACCCTTCAATCGTGTGTGTTTGAACACATATTCAGAGAATGTGTTGCTTCCAACAGCGTGGAATGATGTACATATGTTACACGGAAATCTCCGATATGTTCATTCGCACCCCGTGGTTGCTATATTAAAAAAAAAAAAAAAGACAAAACTGTGTATGTTAATTTTGTCTTTGTTATGATTTGTTTGTACATTTATCTCTGATCCAATTAAGTTTAAACACAATCACTGTTTCTGACACATGGTGAGATGCGGTAATATGCGGATACTGGCGTAAGATTTCGAACCAAGTCAACGCATGTAGTTCAGTAAGACAGTTTTTAGTTGAAGACTTGTTGCATCAAAAGTTCCAAACAACAAAGTTCAAAGTAGAAAATCACCCCCTTAAATTACCTTGATTTTGGCTTTTGCTGTCTGGTGAAGTTTTATCACGAAATGATGTAGTTTATCAGTTCACAGGACAGACGAAGTGTGGAACGAAAAAAATTGTTGTATCCGAAAAATGTCAGTCCCTACACGCTTATTGTTTTGCAAAATTTGATTAGAACAGCCACATTTTACATCACACAAGTTCTGAAAAACCAAAGTATCCATTGACTGTGAAAGAATTTCTTAAAATTAATTAAGTTTGAAGCATTTCACGTTTAGTTGTGCTTGAGATGAAGTCAGGTGTCACATTCGGACACGGAACACGTTCTTTGGTTCTGCTTTACGCAGATAATAAAATTCCTTATTTTTAGTTGTTGTTTGTTGTTGGTATTGTTGTTGTTTGGTTTTGTTTTTTCTCAAAGTCTTACTTTTGTTACATTTTGTTTTTCTGCAATCCTACATATTTGTTCACTGTGAGGATAACGCTAATTAGTTTTCTGTTGATTGACCGAATAGAAAGATACAAAGAATTCGGTGTTTTGATCACAATTCTTCAGATAAAGAGGAAAACTCTTGTCAAGTGATATAAATAATACAATTCCCATTTCATAATAAGATGAACGGTAGTACTTTAAACAGTTAAACACTGGGGAGAATAGATGTAAAAATGGAGTGCCTGCAGTGTTTCTGAAAAATAAAATCATCCAAGGTGGGGGAGTTATTTTAGGTATTTTGGGTTCCATGTTACATATGTCATAAGGTTTTAGGTAATCATTAATAAAATACATAATTTTGCACAGGCTTTGTTTGAATGCACTGCATTGGCTAAAGATCGCATGATAGATTCATTACTATCATTATTATAAATCCAGTAATTCAGTCAAACATCTGCGTCGGGAAAGTTAGTTTAGGTAACTTGGATTCAATGTTACACGTGTTACAACAAAGTTTTACATAATCATTAATAAAATTTATGATCCATTTTTATCATTATGATTATTTACATCCCACGCTAAATCGACGTCTACTGAGTCAGGGTTCGTGAGTCACATTTGCAAATACCACTTCATTTCCAAAGAAAAATATGTATTTCATACTCTTCTTTTCACATCAAGACATGATATTCAATTTTGCTATCATCTGCCCTCTGTATTTTCCCAATTTATTGTCTGGACAGAGCGCCGATAATGTTCATTGAAACCGAACCGGGTTAACACATATTTAGATATTTATATTCTACACGTTAATAAGCAGAGCATGGAGTATATCCGGTCCACGTTGCGCATTGCGTAAAATATCAACAAAATTGTACTTGCAAACTAAAATTAATGATCCCGTGCTGCCTTCGTAAATTCACCTTTGCAGTCGGTATAATACCGATTTCATTCGTTATGATATGTCATGAATGGTAGGAAACTGGAAAACATTCATAAAAGCGGATTTGCGTCTTCAACCACTTAAGTATAAAAAACATGAAATTGAAAATGTTTCTTTCCTTTTAACCCCAAAGAGCTCTGTTCCTTGCTTACTGTTCAGAATCAGTTGTCTGCCGCAGTGAACTGCTCACAGATCAGCATCAGCGCGGCAGCTGTCAGTCATATGTACTGTACCGCGCTGAACGCTTTCCTCTGGCGACCCCTTATACCGCGCTTGCGTAACCTTCGCCTGTGCTTGCCTTGCGACCCTTTGTAAGGCGCTCTCACACAGGCAGAAGTAATAAAAATATTCGATTATGGACATTAAAAATCAAAAT
Source organism: Babylonia areolata (assembly GCF_041734735.1). Taxonomy (NCBI): domain Eukaryota; kingdom Metazoa; phylum Mollusca; class Gastropoda; order Neogastropoda; family Buccinidae; genus Babylonia; species Babylonia areolata. Next base: position 13,505,110 of record NC_134910.1, on the reverse strand, counting down.
CTACTTATGTTCCCGCCCCCCTATAGTGGTCAACTTTATATCAGTTTCAGTTTCAGTTTCAGTAGCTCAAGGAGGCGTCACTGCGTTCGGACAAATGCATATACGCTACACCACATCTGCCAAGCAGATGCCTGACCAGCAGTGCTTAGTCAGGCCTTGAGGAAAAAAAAAGAAAAAAAAAAAGGTGAATAAATAATAGATAAGCTTACACAAATAAATAAATAAATAAATAAATAAATAAATAATAACTATACAAGATATCAGTGTGATCAGTATGACTTATTCTATTTTATCGTAAAAAGAACGGTTTTGTTGCAGACATTTTGACCTAACGCAAATTTTAATCTAAATTCCCTGGCCTAACACACACACAGCCTGCCAATCCCCCCTCCACCCCAAGCTCCCCATCTAACCTCTCCCTTCAGCGCCGGTAGGTGAAGTCATGCCATTATGTAATCCGGCACAAAAAAAGGGGAATGGGTGGGGGTTGAAAGTGGCCTTTCACCGGCTGCCCCCTCCCACTCCTCTCCCCTCCTCTCTCTTTCTCTCTCTCTCCACTGGATCTAATGCACCAATCCAGCCTACACTGCCTTTGTGTCTCGTCCCGAGCCTAGTTCACACGTGACCACTGCCCTACTTTAAATGTTTGCAGAAGGACTCCCACAAGGCAAACTGTGTCAAAGGCCACATGATTCATTTGAAGTCAGCACACCACACTACAAACTGTCTTCTCAGTCCCCTGTCCAACAGTTTTGGTTGGTTGAAGTCGAGCGTCTTTTCCATTCCCTTGCAAGTCTTGGCAGGTGCTGAAGCTAGTTGCCAGTGAACGGTGAGTGTTCTGAAACATTTTGACCAGCTGTTTCTTGTTATCTTTTTTTTTTCTTCTTCTTTTGTTTCTTTTCTTATTTTTGTTGCTGTTTGTTATGGTTTAGAGTGATGCCATTCTGGAAAAAAGGAGAAATATTATCAGAGAAAAAAAAATAACAGAGGAAATGTGTGTGTGTGTTTGAATGGCAGTCAGACTCAAAAACACCTATGATTCTTACTGTGCAATACAATATTTTATTATTGAACTGTCCGCTTGTGATCAGTCGCATAGTCATCCACTGGTCTTGGTATTCTATGTTTGTTTATGTGAATATGTATATTGTTTATATTTCTTTATCACTTGTGTATTCATTCATTGACTTGATAATTTTGATTATTTACCAGGTTACATTATTTTTATATGTGTATCATATACATACATATATTTTCTTGTCATGTTATGCTCAAGTTTGTTATTGGGAGACCTTTTCTTTTTTGTAAAAAAGCCCCTACCTAGCAATTGATAATTTCTCCTTGCTTGAGTAGTGGTTTCTCTCTGATTCGCAGTCAAGAGCGGGTTGCTAAGCCCAATGAGCACTCCCAAGTGTGAAACAGCTTTCGCTTGCTGTGCAAATCAACCTTCCTTTTGAAGGTACTTAGGACCAACATAGACAAATGAGAGCTTTTTAAAACTACCACCCACCCCAAACACAAAAACAGTTTTAAAGGTTAAAGAATTAACCAAGACTGTTTTTTGTTGTTGTTGTGTTCGCCATTCCATTATGAAAATACAAAGACATCTGAGCCTAGATTTAATATTTCTTGTATACACATATATATATATATGTATCCCACTTTTATCTTGTTTACTTCTCACTGGAGCAGCAATGAACTGGGTTTTGTGCGTGTGTGTCTGGATGAATGGGATTGTGGAGTACTATGTGATACGATGATTATTGTTTTTAGAACTTTCATGATCCTTTTTTTTTTTTTTTTCATTTTATTTAATGTTGTGATGGCAGCTGTGCAATGAGTATTTTGATGGGCTATCCCATGTCCCCAGTGGTGTCCCAGTGGCATTTTGGTGGTTTTTCCCCGTGTCCCTGTGGTATTTTGGTATTAATTATGATCACAGACACACACACACACACACACACACACACACACACACACACACAACACAACACACACATATGCATACACACACATGCGTGCATGTGTGCGCATAGCATTGGCTACAACTCTATCACATTGGGGAAATGCTTGAGACAAAAACACAACAACAAAAGCATGCATAAACCTATAAAGATATACAGATGTCATAAATCCAAGCCACTAAAGATCTTCTCAAAGATGCACTTGAACAGAGAAGACTTCTTCTTCTTCTGCGTTCGTGGGCTGCAACTCCCATGTTCACTCGCATGTACACAAGTGGGCTTTTACATGCATGACCATTTTTACCCTGCCATGTAGGCAGCCATACTCCGCTTTCGTGGGTGTGCATGCTGGGTATGTTCTTGTTTCCATAACCCACCGAACGCTGACATGGATTACAGGATCATTAACGTGCATATTTGATCTTCTGCATGCATTTACACACGAAGGGGGTTCAGGCACTAGCAGGTCTGCACATATGTTGACCCGGGAGATCGTAAAAATCTCCACCCTTTACCCACCAGGCGCCGTCACCGTGATTCGAACCCGGGACCCTCAGATTGAAAGTCCAATGCTTTAACCACTCGGCTATTGCGCCCGTCAACAGAGAAGACTGAAAAGGAAAGTATCTTCCATACATGCAGCCTGTGAAGCAAGTGGTTATCATTTTATTTTAATTTCTTTTTCTTTTTTCATCTGTGTCAGTTGATAGTTTCAGTATCAGTTTCAGTAGCTCAAGGAAGCGTCACTGTGTTCGGACAAATCCATATACGCTACACCAGATCTGCCAAGCAGATGCCTGACCAGCAGCATAACCAAACACGCTTAGTCAGGCCTTGAGAAAAAAAAAAAAGAAGAAAAAAGGGGTGAATAAATAATAGATAAAACCATAAAAAAAAAAAACTACCACCACTACTAATAATATGTATAAGGCGCAAAAACTTGATGAAGTCAACTGTAAGCGTACATAAATAAATAAATAAATAATAATTATAATAAAAAAAAAGTAGTAGTAGTAGTAGTAATAAATAATAAATAAATAAATAAATGATAGTTGGGATGTGCCAGAGTGTGAAATTCAATCAATATGAAATTGTGGTTAAATTATTTTGGTGACCTGGCATTAAAGATATTTACATTTCCCAATGCAGTTCTGTTCTAATAAGTTATTTTGGTGAAATATGAGTGGAAACAACTATTAAAAGGATGCTCATTTTCACAGATCTCAAGTGGAGAATCAGTTGTGCTGTATCTTGACTTGATTGTTTATAGGTCTTGTGAATTTTGTCACAGTGCAAATGTCCTGGATTTCTCACTCAGCACATATACATCTTAACATTATCTATACATACATACATGACTATATGTCTATCTATCTTGACTGTCTGACCAAGCTTCCTTCCACAGAGTTCTTTATATTGTTTATATTTACTGGAAAACATTATTCAAGTATTAACAATAAAGCTACTTAAGTGAAATCCATTTCTCTTTAACCTTGAAAGACTATATTGTGAACAATTGTTTCACTGCATAAAAAAAAAAATAAGAAATAAAATAAAAAGTGTGAAAAGCTTTTGAAATCCAGTTGATAAGTATGGTGACATATAAGAATACACAAGATGAACACATATTGGAGAAAATCTGATAATTTCTCTTCTGAGATAATAAAAGTGTTCTGATTCTGATTCTGGTATACAATATTGGGGGGGAAAAAAAGAGTACTGGTTCATGTACAATGGATCTGATAACTCACTCTCTTTTTCAATCACTACAGTTCTTACATGCATTCATGAGCATGAGACATTTGAGTGAACTTCGTGATAATACTGTGTAACAGATCTGTTATATTTCCCAAACGTTTGAAAATTGGCTCAGCATTTTTGGGGGTTTTTTTTGTTTGTTTGTTTGTTTGTTTCCTGGGTGTTGTTTCCTCATGAATTCATAAGTCTGTGTCCATTTCCCTCTGTTCAGGTTCTGAAACAAAAAGAATAGAGGTCTAAATAAAATATAGCAAGCACAAAATGACATTTATTCATTCATTTATTATCACATATTTTAGACGTGGACAGATAACACACACACACTCACACACACACACACACACACACACCTTTTGTCTTAATTTGGCCTTACATACGCACCAACACCAAACTCCAACACCAAATGCACAAACACATACTAAATGACTAACACACACACACACACACACACACACACACACACACACACACCACTCACAGCCAGTATATATATATATATATATATATATATATATATAAGCAGATAGCTTTATCTATTAGTATATTGCAAATGTATGGATGTTAGTTGATTACAGGTGTCATTACTGTCAGATTATAAGTGTGTTACTTTCTTTGTAATGGCCAGTTATTTTCACTTTTCAGTTGACAGTGTGATACAATTACAGGGTAATTTCTTCATACAACACTTTCTTTCCACAAGCTCTGAGTATTTTCAGTAGACTGATAGTGTAATACAATTATAGTTACACTAATACCAAAAATATACATTTAATTACACATACTTAACCGTGACCCAACTAGTGCAGACTCCGGCAGGGGTCTGACATTCCTGTCCTGTGCAAACTACTTACAATACTTTCCCTATGCGGCTAGCTCAGGCTTGTAAAAGAACCATTCCCAGTGGCAAAAATATATTTTAAAAAATCTCTCTCTCCTAACTGACTTGTATCACTTACCACTGCTGCTGACTGGAGGAAACACCAGAACAGTGCTCCTCTGGCAGGTGGATCTTGTCCTGCTCATTCTTGTTTTCAGGGTCTGATGTCTTTTGGGTATCATTCTGATGACTGTGCAGCTGAAATTTTATGGAAACACAAACATAAAGGCAAAAAATTTCTTCTTTGGTGCAAAATGTGGGAAGACATATTCCAACTTTCTCGTGTAAAATAATCCAAAGGCATAACAGTTTACTGGATATTGGCTTTTTAGTTCCTCCCATCATGACCAAACGTTACAACATAAACATTTGTTAAATATATGCATATATATGCATGCACAGTGCATTAGTTCCGCTTTGGCTGAATGAACATATATATACATATACATATATATATGTTCATGTGTGTGTGTGTGTGTGTGTGTGTGAATCATAAACAATTTTTTGTGTCAGAACTGTTCAGTCACAAAAGATTCAAGACTCATGACTGGTTCATCAATTGTTGAAACACATGTACAGATATTAACTTTTTAACATGTGCAAACATTATTTCATTAATTGATTTAAAAAATGTCAATAAGAAGCTAAAGCTAAGTACTTATATATAAAGTTATGGGTAAGTTAAGAAAGTATGTACATTAAAATATAATCACACACACACACACACAGAGAGAGAGAGAGAGAGAGACTAACTGACTGACACACACACAAAGACAGACAAACACACACATCATTCTGATCCCATCTCATCCAAGCCATCCACCCCACCCCCTACACCAAATCTCATAACCCTCTCTCCTCTCCTATCATGTGCCTCCACTCTCCCCTCCACCACCACCCTCTCATTTCACAGCTTCCATCACAACATTTTAAAAAAGGATCATCATCTTATCACATAAGTACTCCAAAATCCCATTCCACCCACTCTCACTCTTTTTTGTTCCCTGGGTGTTGTTGTTTCCTCATGAATTCATAAGTCTGTGTCCATTTCCCTCCATTCAGGTTCTGAAACAAAAAGAATAGAGGTCTAAATAAAATATAGCAAGCATAAAATGACATTTATTTATTCATTTATCATCACATATTTTAGACGTGGTCATATAACACACTTTCACAAGTGAAATTATACAAATAATGAGGCCAGGAGATGATATGATTAACAAATAGTAAAGAGTGGTAACTCTCTCCATTACACAAGGTACATAACTTCAAGTCAGTGATGCTTACACAACCGATTCAGCTAGCACACAGGTAAATAAAAGGTACATTGGAACAAACCCAGACAGTAGGATAATAGCAGAAACCCACAGCATGGAATCTTGGGTTTCACTTTCTGATAATAGGAATATTGCCCTATGTATAGTCCTATGTATTTATAGGCCTATAGTTATTATTAAACTATAATACGCCTTTTTTTTTAATCCTGGGTGTATGTATGCAAATAAAAACATAAATGCAATCTGTTTTTGTCTTTATTAGAGGAACACACACACACACACACACACACATTGCTTTCATTGGTATCAATCATGCATGCGGTTTCACAGTCTGTTAGTGATATAGAACTGTATGTCTGAACCCGGCAGCTAGGAACGAAACATTGGCAAAGGGGGTGAACTGACTTGGGGCGAACTGGTTGGAGGTGAACTGACAATGGGGCGAAACGACCGTTTACCATCAGCTTGAGGTCAGTTCAGAACATTAGCCAGAATAAAGATCAGCTAAGAGGTCAACTCAGAACGTCAGTCAGAATAAAGATCAGCTAAAGAATCCTGCAAGTGCTGGGATTTGATTCATTTATTATTGAGAACCAAATCAGTGAATGGCGGCAGTCATGGCTGATGGTGATGTGTGCCACATGTATTGACATTAAAAAAACAACAACAAAAACCCCACCCAGGTTGATTACAGTTTTCAATTTTGGCTCTCTTGATAAACAAAACAAAACAAAATCACAACAAAAAGCAAACTAACAAAAAACATGGTTTTTTGGTCAAACCACAGCAGTGAAATCTTCCACCTGAATTGAAGAGTAAATTACTGTTTTGATCAAGAGTTAAAGCCTTTATAGCTCATAAGCAATTCCTGCTGTACAACCATAACAAATCTGATAATGTCATAACGCTCCAAATCACCATTCATATTTTTGACTCACCACCACTCATTCGCTGCCATTAGAAACAAGTGTTTGTTCTTCAGTCAAAAGTTGTGTGCAACTGCTTGAAACCGAGCTATTTCCAATCAGAAGCAGCCTGCATTGATCAGCATTTCATTGTTTTACATTCATTAATGTCAATATCCACATTTTTTCCCCTAAGACGGAATGAGTAGTGTTCATGACAAGGCACAGACGTTCACTCTGCCAGTCATACAGAAGAGAGGAGGGGGAGAAATGTGGATAAAGCCTCATTGATATACACAGATCTATCTATCGAAGTTTCAGACTTTCCTTGCCTTCTTCACAGATTTTTGGCTTCAAGAAATCATAACAAAATTGCCAAGTTTGTTTTTAGATTGGTGCAATAATAGCCAAGTGGTCAAAACGTTGGACATTCAATCTCAGGGTCCCTGGTTCAAATCTGTTGGGTAAAGGGTGGAGATTTTTCTGATCTCCTAGGTCAACATATGTGCAGACCTGTTGGTGCCTGAACCCCCTTCATGTGAAAACTCACGCAGAAGATGAAATATGCATGTTAAAGATCCTGTCATCCATGTCAGTGTTTGATGATTATGGCTGCCTACATGGTGAGGTAAATAAAGAAAATGGTCATAATGTAACATGTTACATGTCTCTATGAGTGTGTATGTGTGTGTGACTGAAACCTGGTTGAATGACAGGAAACGAATGATGAGTGCTCAATGGCAGCAGTCAGTTGGGTCCACCCAGGTGGGCAGCCTGTTGTGCTAATGACTCCGTGTTTATAAAGCGATCAGAACTTGGTTACTGATCGAGGATAGATGCTATGTTATATAAGTATTGATATCATCATCATCACCATTGTCATCATTTTCTGATGAAAAAACTTTATGATCCCCTGCAGAATGCCCTGAACATTTGGAAGCACAGCAGCTCGGAGACCTGTGATCAGGAACCTATAAGCAGTGTACAGAGCGGAGACAGAGAAATGACAGAGACACTGGGATCGAGAGAGTGGGTGGTAAGTTGGTTGTCAGTTTTTATGCTTCTGTGGGTGAAGCTTTTGCAAGCACTTAAATGGGCGGTGGAAATTTCTGGATTGGCATATTGATGGTTTGTGTTTTTTTCTCTCTCTTTCTCTCTCTCTGTCCTTTTTTTTTTTTTTTTTTTTTCTATATTGAAAAAACCTCTATCATAAAGTTATAACAATACATAGAAAACTGAGAAGCCAGGATATGGAGTTGTTCAACTCATTGTATTATGGTGTTTTGGAGAACTTTGTATTCAAGATAACATGGAGTTAATTAACTCATTTGGTCATTGTGTCATTGTATTAACTCATTCAAAATTCAATATATTTATAACTTTACATATGATATATGTAATATATTTTGCATTTTTGTAATTTTTTTTTCATATTTCTTCAGTTCTTGGCATAACAAATTGTTTTGTGTGAAATTTCTTGCAACTAAATGCAAGTGTAACAGATCTATGCTTTCGGCATTGAGAACTGGTTACCACATTGTAGTGACTGTGATACTCTTGCTTTGTATTATGAAGTGTTCCTTTCTATATTCACATAGAATAGATACTCTTGGCTAATGATATAATGCTATACTATAGGAGTTGTACATTGCTATGTGGAATATTGTTTTATGGAATTTTGGAATGTGAAGGATTCTATTTTTGTAACATGTTATGGTGGGTTGCATGTATTCAAGTTTCAATCATGTCAGTAATTTTAATTGTATTGATACCTGATGGAAAAGTAGTGAGACAGATACTAGTTATTGATGTATGAATTGTTTTTTTGTATGTTTGAACAGTGGAGGTCTGATGAGGAGCCCAAACCAGAAAAGTAAGTCTATTTTGTTTGATTTATTTTGTATAACACAGAGCTAGTTGTACCGTTTCAGAATTTCATTTCAGAATTGTTATGCGGCAGCTGTTTTTACCCCTGATGACACTGGTCTTCTCTGTTAGAAAGCTTGAGATTGGTTGGGGGAATGTACTGGTGCTGCTTGTTGTGTGTTCTAGAAATTATTTGGGTTTCGTAACCTGACTTACTTTTTTTTTTTTTCAAAATTCTATCCTAAATTAAATTATAATCCTTTCACTCCCAACCATAGCTCATGGGTTCAGGGATCATTGAATAATCAGAAGTCAAGCTGGTCACATGGTTACTGAATCTTCTTTTGAAAATGATGACTGCCTGGTAGGGTGTCTGAGGTGATTCCTCGGCAAGGTTTGGATCAGTGTTGATGCTTTTTCTGCTTCTGTTTTATGAAGTAAAAAAATTGTTGAGCATGTCAACATGGCTGCCACACAAGTGCCACTGTGTACTCTGCAGCAGAAGGTGGCTAGAATTTTTTTTATTAGCTGCTGTACAATGACAGCGGCGACAACAAAAATGTGGTTGAAAACAAAAGTGATGTTACTGATTAACCCAAGTGATTCTGATGAGGATTACACCCTACTAAGTACATCATCGTACATGTAAAACGTTACGCACATGCCTGTGTGAGAGTTTATGTGTGTGTGTGTGTACATGTGACCGAAACCTGATTGAATGACTCAGGAAACAAATGATAAGCACCGAATGGCAGAGCTCTGTCAGTCGGCTCTACCCAACTAAGCAGCCTGTTGTGCTAGTGACTGTGTTTGTAAAGCGCTTGTACAAGTTGTAGTTTGGTCTCTGACCGTCCGAGGAAAGGCACTGTATAACTATCCATATCATCATCATCATCATTGTCATTGACAGGTAGGGGGCATGGTTGTGTGGTGGAAGTGGGTGCAGGAACCCTCACCCTCCACCCCGTCCACCCTCTCCCTCCACCCTCAACACACACACACACACACACACACACACACACACACACACACACACACACTCCCTCTCTGATGCCTCAGTATTTTAGCTTTGGAGTCTTCATTTTGGGGTTTCGTGTACTATGTATACTATTGTATAACAGTGTGGGTGTTTCATTGTTTGTGTTTTAAACAACAGTGGAGAAGGAGAACATAACTGCTCTTTGTTGTTATGTTCAAGACAGCAAATATTTCAGTACCATTTCCACTATGGAATACAGAGACTTGTATTTTCATCAATGGAAGTTGTGTGCATGAATTTACAAATATTTCCAGGGCTGAAAAAGGGTTAATGTAAACCTCTGCAGTGACTGTCTTCACTGTTTTCACATGATGCTAAATTGGGTTTCTTTATGTTCATGTAGTAGCTGAGTGGTGACCACTGGTCTGTGGTGGTGTCACCACCCACGTGGACTGACACTGGCTGGTCAAACCTTTCTTGATGCCACCTACAGGATGATACACCGCTCTTTTCCCTACCATGCAACATGACCTACACAGACACATACATGTGCGTTCATCACACACACACACAAAGATGCATGCACGCAGGCATACAAACACATACTCTTAAAACACTCACACACACACACACACACACACACACACACACACACACACACACCACACACACACACACTCACACACACACACACACACACACACACTTTCTCTCTCTCTCTCACATATAGTGATAAACACATGCATTTAATCTTAACTTATGCCTTAGTGTTTTGTTTTGTTTTTTTGTTTTTTTCAGTCTCATCACCGAGTCTACTCTGCCTGATTCCAGGGGAGACGACAAAGACTTGATGACAATGACGTACACACACCCCCCCTTCTCTTGCCCGGTGCCACGGAAAGTAGAAAGACACCGCCCCCGCTTTTGTTTTTCCACCCCTGAACGGAAAACAACACATAGAGCAGTTCCTGAGACTGCCGGTGGCCGGCCCAGGATTTTCCCGATGTCACGTTCGTCGAGGATTTCTCCTTCACCCAGAGTCTGTGCTCTTCGCCATGCTCGCTGGTGTACACGGGAGTGTTTGTGTGGAGGTGGGTGTGTGTGAGACAGAGAGAGGGGGGGGAGAATTCATCTGAGTGAGTTAAAGAGTGGTGGAGGTTTACTCTCAGGCACTTAGCTGGAGATCATGAGCCGAACAGTAAAAGATGGCACACAAAATGACAGCAACAACAAAAACAAAACAGCCCCAAAACAACAGCACACACAGACATGCTCACACTCTCACACACATACACACACACACAGACACACACTTCAAAGCATAGACTGTAAAGCATATAGACTTGCCCTTGGTGTACCTTTCCATGCTGGTTGGTGTCCTTCTAGGACCAGTATATGTTAATCAGTCATGTACGACAGTGGCCATCAGAACAGCAGAGGAGGCAACTGCTGTCCCGACTATCCGGGCTGGAATTTGATTATACAGTTTATAGTAGAGAGTGTTTTGCCCAAGTTGCATCCCCACTCCCTCGATCAAGAGGGCCTTAGGACTCACCATTGGGATGGATCCCAAAGACTAGTTAGCCCCCAAGGCTACAGCACTACGTCCCAGTGCAGTTTGACTTCTAGTGTGAGAGGCATAGTCCTTCATGAAAGACTAAGCTGCAAATGATTTCCCTTTGCAATTTAGAAACCACTGATAATACAGCTCTCACTTTGCTGTTGGCCATACTGTAAACGTATGTCAGATCAGTGATTTGATGTAAATGGCCAGTACAGCACATCTAGAGCCACTTTCCTCCCTGCCCCCATTTGGCTCCATCCCAGACTTAGTGCGCACCACACACAGCCAGAGGCCTGTCATTTGGGGTTGGGGGGGGGGGGGCCATCAACTGTCAGCTTGCTCTACAGATCCGGCTGTCATGCCTAAGGCAAGCCCAACATGGTGGGCTACCTCTGTCTTGTGCCACAGTTTCCTTCGAACACATATATCACTTCCACTCTTGGCCCACAACCGATGTGGAATCATCAGGTCAAACCACATGTGCACCTCCTTGCATTGACGCTCAACCACGCTGAAGTGAGACAACCCTATAGAGTACGTGTTTCCTTCCCTCCCTTTGATTCAAAGGGCTGTCAGTAAAGTGTGGATTCAACACACCAACCCGATTTTCTTTGTGTTACACAATACAGCTGTGGACCTCAGTCTTCTTTGCCTGCACCAATATCCTTAGGTGACACAGTACACTCTACCTTCATCGAATTCTACTTGAGGGATGTCTATCGCTTTAGGGATGGCGGCTCAAGAGGCGTTGCCTATGCAGTGGTCACACAACAGGCCATTGCAGCGCACTGGTGATAGAACAGATGAGCCCTCCACTTTGTCGTGCCATTCTGCACTAGTGGGTCATGGTTAAGTATGTGTAATTAAAAGTCAGTTTTCCTCCTAAAATTACATTTAACTAACATACTTACTGTGACCCACATTTAAGACCCTCCCGTTCATCCCGTTTTCTGTTCTCCCTGCACACTGCGCTGGTTGCGGTGATTTGCCGTAAAAAGAGGGTGCTAGTCAGGGGGGCAAAGGGGAGGCTCAGGACAGGAATGTCAGACCCCTGCCGGAGCCTGCACAAGTGGGTCATGGTAAGTATGGTAGTTAAACATAATTTTAGGAAGAAAATTGCCTTTAATGTTTACAGACGCACAACATATTGGACAGACATGATAGCAAGATCAATAAGAAATCAATACCACTTAAAAAAAAAGAAAGAAAAAAAGATTCAATAAAAAGTCAGTGAATCACTACCACTTTAAAAAAAAATTGATTGAATAAAAGGTGAGTCTGGTTGCTCCTCTTCCTCATTCCCCTTCTTCAGAGAATTATAGCAGTGACTGACTTACGGGATCAAGCCTGCATGGAGACGGTTTCCACTCACGATTGTGCATTAGTAGTTTGTGTCTGTTTCAGCACACGGGCAAACGGAGGGCGAAAGACCAAGATACAGAGAGGATGACCGCAGTGAAGATGACAACGGCGGTGACATATCTAGGATGATGGTGACCATAGAGCGGAGGATTAGGGAGGACCTCCACCTCTCCTCTCTGGCCAGTTCCACTCCCCTCAACGGGAGTAGTGGTTCTGTGAACGGTTAGTTTAATTTCTTTCTCATTTCCACTCCCCTTGACAGGGCTGGTGGTTCTGTGAAAGGTTAGGGTAACTTCTTTCTCATTTCCACTCCCCTTGACAGGGCTGGTGGTTCTGTGAAAGGTTAGGGTAACTTCTTTCTCATTTCCACTCCCCTTGACAGGGCTGGTGGTTCTGTGAAAGGATAGGGTAACTTCTTTCTCATTTCCACTCCCCTTGACAGGGCTGGTGGTTCTGTGAAAGGATAGGGTAACTTCTTTCTCATTTCCACTCCCCTTGACAGGGCTGGTGGTTCTGTGAAAGGATAGGGTAACTTCTTTCTCATTTCCACTCCCCTTGACAGGGCTGGTGGTTCTGTGAAAGGATAGGGTAATTTCTTTCTCATTTCCACTCCCCTTGACAGGGCTGGTGGTTCTGTGAGAGGATAGGGTAATTTCTTTCTCATTTCCACTCCCCTTGACAGGGCTGGTGGTTCTGTGAGAGGATAGGGTAATTTCTTTCTCATTTCCACTCCCCTTGACAGGGCTGGTGGTTCTGTGAGAGGATAGGGTAATTTCTTTCTCATTTCCACTCCCCTTGACAGGGCTGGTGGTTCTGTGAAAGGATAGGGTAATTTCTTTCTCATTTCCACTCCCCTTGACAGGGCTGGTGGTTCTGTGAGAGGATAGGGTAATTTCTTTCTCATTTCCACTCCCCTTGACAGGGCTGGTGGTTCTGTGAGAGGATAGGGTAATTTCTTTCTCATTTCCACTCCCCTTGACAGGGCTGGTGGTTCTGTGAAAGGATAGGGTAATTTCTTTCTCATTTCCACTCCCCTTGACAGGGCTGGTGGTTCTGTGAGAGGATAGGGTAATTTCTTTCTCATTTCCACTCCCCTTGACAGGGCTGGTGGTTCTGTGAAAGGATAGGGTAATTTCTTTCTCATTTCCACTCCCTTCGACTCGGCGTTGTTCTGTGAAAGGTAAGGGTAATTTCTTTCTCGTTAAGATTCCTTCAGTCTGACAGCGATCGATCACTCTTAGGATATGAAAACGGGTGTCTTATTAAACGTTTCTCCCAATATGTTCAACCCATCATCCACATCAAAACTGGACCCAGCGAAAGAGGGGAGCTTTTTATACCGATTTAGACAACTTCATTTCAGAATGCATGGCAGGTTGCTTACCTGAATAAGCGGCGATTTGTATTGCTTTATATCCCATTTAGATGTGGTGTAGCGTATATGGATTTGTCTGAACGCAGTGACGCCTCCTTGAGCTACTGATACTGGTTGTGGTTGTTGTTGTTGACTTATCTAATTCATGAAAAAAAGATTATTAACTTTTTTGTTGTTGTTGAAATTCTCCAGAGGAACAAAGAGGAGGAGGAGAAGCTGCAGCGATGACGATGGTGACGCCAATGATGATGGCAGAGCTGATGAATGACTTTCGCCGACGCATGACCATGAAGGAGGAAGGCATGGAGGCCGTGGCAGGAGTGCACACCGGCACGGCAAGACTGCGTCAGCAATCTGCCCAAAGCTGGAGGTGCAGCTGCAGTTGCCGGGCTTCCCAAGGTTCCGGTCCATCAGCACCACCTGTGGCGGCTGCAGGGCAGGCTGGTGAGCTGCGATTTGTGTAGCTTTATATCCCATTTAGTACAAACCCTCCCTGCATGCAACCCTTTAAAAAAGAACAAAGAAAAAGAAACCTCCTTTGTCATTTTCTATCCAGTCCATGAATTTCAACTGATCTGGTATTTTCCCACCATACTTTGATTGCCAGTCGTACTTAGGGAAATGATGAGTAATCATCAATATATTCTGAAATCTTTTGTTGGCTTGGAGAGTGTTGGTGCTAACAGTTCACACATTGTTTTTGCTTCTATGGTAGGATGGGCGCTATAGCCGAGTGGTTAAAGCATTGGGCTTTCAATCTAAGGGTCCCGGGTTTGAATCTCGGAAATGGCTTCTGGTAAGCAAAGGAAAGAGATTTTTCCGATCTCCCAGGTCAACATTTTTGCAGACCTGCTTGTGCCTGAACCCCTTTGTATGTATACACAAGCAGAAGATCAAATACACATGTTAAAGATCCTATAATTCATGTCAGTGTTCAGTGGGGTATGGAAACAAGAACATACCCAGCATGCACACCCCTGAAAGCGGAGTATGGCTGCCTACATGGCGGGGTAAAAACGGCCATACACGTAAAAGCCCACTCGTGTACATATGAGTGAACATGGGAGTTGCAGCCCACGAACGAAGAAGCAGAGAAGACGCTTCTATGGTAGGCTTGCAAGGTCTGATTGTTGTGTAAGGTTTTTTGTACAGGCCATGCATCTGCTGCCTTTTTTCCCTTTCTTTCATTTTTTTCTTTTTACAGTGATGTTGCGTAGCAAGTATGGATCAGGACAGTCTGCGTGCTCTGACAACTTGAAGCAGAAATTGTTTTGCTGCATGATGGGTGCAGCAGCTCAGTGGTTAAAGTGTTGGACATGTAATTCTGAAACCCCGGCCACAGTGCCTTCTATAATGGTCATCGGTTAGCTCTTTTGTTTTCCTTTTTCTTCTTTTCTTTCTTTTTTTTTCTTTTTTAATTTTCTTTCTTTAGTTCTCAGGGTCAGGAGAAAGCAATGGTCCTAGAATCAGTTGCCTCTTTATCCTGTTTAAAATTCCTGGGTTTTTTTTTGTTTTTTTGTTTTTTTTTCTTTTTCCATGATACAGAAAATCTCCGTGAGGCACTTGGGAATGATAGTCCAACAGTTGGTTCTGTTTAGTCAGTTTTTGTTCCGTTGTGTTTGTTTTTGAATGTTTTATGTTTTTTTTTCCGTCTTTCTAAAAAAAAATTATTCTGAAGGCAGGCACAGAGAGATGGTCTCTCTCTGTTTGTCCGTTTGTTTTATTTCTTTTTTTTTTTTTTTCATTTTATCTATCTGTGAATTTCTGTGTGTGTGTGTGTGTATAATTTTATATGTATTTGTTATTATGTACATATATTATTATATAAAATATATATATGTATATAAAATTTTATATGTATTTGTTATTATGTACATATATTATTATATATATATTAATATATATTTTTTTTTTTAATTCAGGCGATGAGCAGTGGCCCTAGAATCTCTTGTCTTGTTTACCCTCGTTGCAGTTTAATTTGTTGTGGTCGTTGTTGTTGACTTATCTAATTCATGAAAAAAAAAAATTATTAACTTTTTTGTTGTTGTTGAAATTCTGCAGAGGAACAAAGAGGAGGAGGAGAAGTTGCAGCGATGACGATGGTGACGCCAATGATGATGGCAGCGATGGTGAACAACATTCGCCAATGCGTGGCCATGAAGGAGGAAGACGTGGAGGCCGTGACGGGAGTGCACACCGGCATGGCAAGACTGCGTCAGCAATCTGCCCCAAGCCGGAGGTGCAGCTGCAGCTGCCGGGCTTCCCAAGGTTCCGGTCCATCAGCACCACCTGTGGCGGCTGCAGGGCAGGCTGGTGAGCTGCCTGAGGGCGTCAGCCTTCCCCTGAACTCCTTTGAGGAGCTGAGGAAGCTGGAGAAGAAGCTGGCTGAGGACCCAAAGTTGCGGCAGAACCTGGTGAGCATGGCTGTGTTGGTATATAAGTTACAGTGTAACAATCATGATAATGATGATGCATGGCTGTGTTGGTAGATAAGTTACAGTGTAACGATCATGATGATGATGATGATGATGAATGAACCTGGTGAGCGTGGCTGTATTGGTAGATAAGTTACAGTGTAACAATCATGATAATGATAATGATGATGGATTAACCTGATGAGCGTGGCTGTGTTGGTAGGTAAGTTACAGTGTAACGATCATGATCATGATGATGGATGAACCTGATGAGCGTGGCTGTGTTGGTAGATAAGTTACACTTACAGTGTAACGATCATGATTATGATAATGATGATGAATGAATCTGATGAGTGGCTGTGTTGGTAGATAAGTTACAGTGTAACAATCATGATAATGATGATGCATGGCTGTGTTGGTAGATAAGTTACAGTGTAACGATCATGATGATGATGATGATGATGAATGAACCTGGTGAGCGTGGCTGTGTTGGTAGATAAGTTACAGTGTAACGATCATGATGATGATGATGCATGGCTGTGTTGGTAGATAAGTTACAGTGTAACGATCATGATGATGATGATGCATGGCTGTGTTGGTAGATAAGTTACAGTGTAACGATCATGATAATGATAATGATGATGAATGAACCTGATGAGCGTGGCTGTGTTGGTAGATAAGTTACAGTGTAACAATCATGATAATGATAACAATGATGAATGAACCTGGTGAGCGTGGCTGCGTTGGTAAATATTTGTAACAGTATAACAATCAAAATAATGATAATCTTCTTCCACTTGATGACCAACATCAATATGTTGATGAAAAATTTTCGTTTTGTGGAAGGCTGCTGTTTGGATGCATTAACACGGTTGCCAAGGGATGTGTTATTAGTTGATTGGGGAGATGGGTTGCAGTCTGTTGGTGTGTTCGCATCTCCAGCTAGGCCAGTCTGGCTGCCATAGCGGTCCCTGGGAATACACCCAACGGGTACAGCCCTAGCCTTCTATGAAACTACTTACCAGTGGTGAAAAAAAGGCAGGGGGGAAATAATGATAATAATAATAATGATGATGATAATAATGATAAGAAGAATACTAATGATAATAATCGATGATGAATCAAAATTTAAAAAAATTTCTTTTATTTTCTTTTATGATGATTATTGTTGTCATTATTATATTTTTGTATGATTGCTTTTTTTTTTTCATTAAAAAAAATTTTTGATTATTTTCCTGCCCCATCATATGCACTGTTTCAGTGGCATTACTCCCACGCCGCTTTTTTTTCTTCCTCTCTCTCTCTCTCTCTCTCTCTCTCTCTCTACAGGTTCCATGGGATCAATTATAATTACCACTGTTTTCAGCACCGTGTTTTTTTCTAGGCTGTAAGCAACAATGATGAATAAATAAACGAATGAATGGATAAACAAATGAGTAAATAGATAGATAGATAAATGCTGTGCGGTCATCTAGGCAGAAGCCTGTAAGCAACAATGATGATAGCTAAAGAAATAAATAGATAAACAAACGGCTGTGTGGTTGTCTAGGCTGTGAATAAACGAATAAATAGATAAACAAATGAATGAATACACAGATAAACAAAAACAAATAAATAGAAATAAAATGAATTAATTAATTAATGATTAAACAAAAAAATAAATGCTTCACAGATGAGCACCTCCTGGTACTGATTGGGGTCATGTCAAACTGTTATGATTATGTTGGCTTGCAGGTGGCCAAGTAAATGAATGAATAAATAGATCAAGTCGTGCATGACAAATGAGCACCCCACCGGGTGGGCCTGATCGGGGTTGCGTCAAACTGTTATATAATATATATATGTCGGCCCGAAAGTGGCCAAATCAATGAATGAATAAATAGATCAAGGCATTCATGACAAATGAACTCCACCCCCCTCCCTCCCCCAGGTGGGCCTAATCGGGGTCGTGTCAAACTGTTATGATTGTGTTGGCCCAAAAGGTGAGCACCTCCACCAAACTGTTATAATTGTGTTGGCCCAAAAGGTGAGTACCTCCAGGGTGGGCCTGATCGGGGTCGTGTCAAACTGTTATAATTGTGTTGGCCCAAAAGGTGAGCACCTCCAGGGTGGGCCTGATCTGGTCGTGTCAAACTGTTATGATTGTGTTGGTCTGCAGGTGGCCACCCTGGCGTTGGTGGGTGGCAGGAACCTGGGGCACGCTGTGTTCCGCGTTATGTCGTGCCTGCTGTCCACCCAGCTGGCCCTCTGCTGCAGCCACTACGGCAGGAACGGCAAGCAGAGCTTCAAGAAGCTTGCCCTGCGACGCGTCGCGTTTGGTGAGTGTGGGTGGGTGGGGCCCTGGGTGGTTGGGCGGGGCCCTGGGTGGGTGGTCCCTGGGTGGGAGGGGTGGACCCGCCCTGCCTTCTTCTCGTGGTGCCTTTTCCTCATCGTCTGTCTCCCTCCATACCACCCCTGCCCCACTCCCATCACTACCACCACCACCACCACCACCACTAACATCCCCCCAGGCCCCACACCCTACCCCCGACTCCCATCTCCCCAACCTACTGCGTGCACTCCACCCCCGCATCCACCCCCCCACTCCCACACTGCCCAAAGTTTTTTGATGAGTGTGCTCCTCTCATCATCTCTCTCTGTCCCCCCGCCACCACCCATTGATAGGTAATTAAATTAATGATTTGATAAATTCAAATAGCATATTAAAAAAAGAACATAAGTGGAACAAATGAATATACAAGACCAAAAAATGATATGAATAATAAGAGTAACAATAATGATAGAATTGATAAATGGGAATAAACATGCATATACATACACACAGCAGATATGCAGCAAATATGTTCAATACTATATAAAATAAATGTAAATAAACACACACACACACACAGCAGACATGCAGCAGAAATTCTTTTTGTAATCTTTGCAGGCAGATATTATTGACTTTTTGACAAAAGCTCAGTTTGATTCTAATTTGGTCTTTTTTTTTTCCTTTCTTTTTTCCTCAGAGGCTATCCGAAGGAATGCTCCTCATGCAATGGACTGTGAAATTTCCCAGAAGATGGCAAGCTGGCTCACATGTGGTTGGAAGTGAGACGTGAAGCCGCTTATGGAGAGAGGAAACGGTCCACGTAACTGCAGTTTCAGTTTCTCAAGGAGGCATCACTGAGTTTGGGACAAACCCACATTACACCACAGTAACACCCATGGGTGTAATTCTTCCATCCTAAGACAGTGTGCAGTTCCTCCCCCCCCCCCCAAACCTTCCTCCACCCCCACCTCATCCTTCCACTCCCACTGGCAGAGCTGTCAAAATCACTACAGTGCTATCCTGGTCCCCTCACCACCTGTACTTTGATTGCAATCTTGCGATCTCTCCCCCACTCTCTCTCTCTCTCTTCTCAAGCCTCTGTCTCTCTCCCCATCTCTCTCTCACTCTCTCTTCCCCTCATCTCAGTGTTAAGGTTCTGTGTGCTGATAAAAAAAAAAAAGGAAACAGCCATTCTGTAGAAGTATATTCTTAACTAAAATCAAGTCAACACAGACACGACCTCAATTTTCCTCCTTCCCTTCTCATCCCCTCTCTAGACTACACCCCTCACTCACTCCTCTTGCTTCTTTCCACCAGACGCCACCTCCCATTTGCATACTTGCTGACACTCAAGCCCCCTATCTTAGCAACCTTCATGTAGATGTAACAGCTGTCTGCACCACCTTCCCTCTCTGGAACTGTGACCCTTCACCGTCTTTCACTCGCATGTATAGATACATACAGTGTGAACGCTTGAAACATTCACACATATACACAGCATGCACACACACACACACACACACACACACACACACACACACACACACACAAACATACATACATACATTGTGTGTGTGTGTGTGTGTGACACACGTTATGAAGACAAATGACCTTGATACTTTCAGACAACTTGCTCTGTATTTTTTTTTCCCAAACAGTCCTTTAAAATTTGACCCCCTCCTCCTCCCCCTCCTTCACCCCCCTTGACTTGTAGACAGAAGGCCATGATATTGATATTATACCTATTATTAACAGTTATTGTAAACTGTTTTTATGGAACAAAAATGATTCATTAAATATTTAAGTAAATTGATCAAGTTAAGTAAAGTTGTGTAAGGTCGCAATTGTGGCCACTTAATTTTAGTATGGAATAAAATCTCGGTGATCCCTTGTGCTTGTTGCATTGTTGAGCATTTCTACAATTTCTTTTGTTACAGATAGCTTTTACACCCTCCATGCTCCTAAAGGGATTACAGGAATAAGATATCTTTGAATCTGTGTGTGTGTGTGTGTGTGTCTGTTTCAGTTGATTACAGTTTTGTTGCTGTTAATGCTACCATAATTTCTTGTTTCAACTTTCTATAGGTGTTAACATTATTTGATTTACTTCTGAGGAGTTATGATTATTTAATTGTCCTCTCTTGATGATGGAGTCTCCCGTCGGCCGACAGATGAGTAGGCAGGCAGGTTTATCAGTCAATGTGTGTCCTCATATGGGAGAATAGGCAAATTCTGGATGCACAGCACTTCCCACAGGTGTTGCAAGGGAAAACATCTCCTGAAATTGAGCCCTGCTTCCTTCACTCGCTGGTTGGTACATGGACTCGGTCTTGCTGAGGCTGATGGTGAGTCCAAAGCGCCCGCAGGAGGTTGAGAACCTGTCCAAACAGGGAAAGGAAGTGGCGCCAAACAGAGAAAGGAAGTGGCCCCCAAACAGGGAAAGGAAGTAGGTAGAGCCCCCCCAAACAGAGAAAGGAAGTGGCCCCCAAACAGGGAAAGGAAGTAGGTAGAGCCCCCCCAAACAGAGAAAGGAAGTGGCCCCCAAACAGGGAAAGGAAGAGGCCCCCAAACAGGGAAAGGAAGTGGCGAGAGCCCCAAACAGAGAAAGGAAGAGGCCCCCAAACAGGGAAAGGAAGTGGCGAGAGCTCCCAAACAGGGAAAGGAAGCGGCGAGAGCTCCCAAACAGAGAAAGGAAGTGGCGAGAGCTCCCAAACAGGGAAAGGAAGTGGCCCCCAAACAGGGAAAGGAAGTGGCGAGAGCTCCAAACAGAGAAGGGAAGTGGCGAGAGCCCCAAACAGAGAAAGGAAGTGGCGAGAGCCCCAAACAGAGAAAGGAAGTGGCGAGAGCCCCAAACAGAGAAAGGAAGTGGCCCCAAAACAGAGAAAGGAAGTGGCGAGAGCCCCAAACAGGGAAAGGAAATGGTGAGAGCCACCAAACAGAGAAAGGAAAGGAAGTGGACCCCAAACAGGGAAGGGAAGTGGCCCCCGAATTGAAAAAGGAAGCGGTGAGAGCCCCCAAACAGAGGAAGGCAGTGGCCCCCAAACAGAGAAAGGAAGTGGCCCCCAAACAGGGAAAGGAAGTGGCCCCCAAAATGAAAAAGGAAGTGGCGAGAGCCCCCAAACACAGAAAGGCAGTGGCCCCCAAACAGAGAAAGGAAGTGGCCCCCAAACAGGGAAAGGAAGTGGCCCCCAAAATGAAAAAGGAAGCGGCGAGAGCCCCCAAACAGAGGAAGGCAGTGGCCCCCAAACAGAGAAAGGAAGTGGCCCCCAAACAGAGACAGGAAGTGCCGAGAGCCGGAAACAGAGAAAGGAAGTGGCCCCCAAACAGGGAAAGGAAGTGGCGAGAGCCCGAAACAGGGAAAGGAAGTGGCCCCCAAACAGGGAAAGGAAGTGGCGAGAGCCCCCAAACAGGGAAAGGAAGTGGCGAGAGCCCCAAACAGGGAAAGGAAGTGGCGAGAGCCCCCAAACAGGGAAAGGAAGTGGCCCGCAAACAGAGAAAGGAAGTGGCGAGAGCCCCAAACAGGGAAAGGAAGTGGCCCCCAAACAGGGAAAGGAAGTGGCGAGAGCCCCAAACAGGGAAAGGAAGTGGCCCCCAAACAGGGAAAGGAAGTGGCGAGAGCCCCCAAACAGGGAAAGGAAGTGGCGAGAGCCCCCAAACAGGGAAAGGAAGTGGCCCCCAAACAGAGAAAGGAAGTGGCGAGAGCCCCAAACAGGGAAAGGAAGTGGCCCCCAAACAGAGAAAGGAAGTGGCGAGAGCCCCAAACAGGGAAAGGAAGTGGCCCCCAAACAGGGAAAGGAAGTGGCGAGAGCCCCCAAACAGGGAAAGGAAGTGGCGAGAGCCCCCAAACAGGGAAAGGAAGTGGCGAGAGCCCCCAAACAGAGAAAGGAAGTGGCCCCCAAACAGAGAAAGGAAGTGGCGAGAGCCCCAAACAGGGAAAGGAAGTGGCCCCCAAAACGGGGAAAGGAAGTGGCGAGAGCCCCAAACAGGGAAAGGAAGTGGCGAGAGCCCCAAACAGGGAAAGGAAGTGGCCCCCAAACAGGGAAAGGAAGTGGCGAGAGCCCCAAACAGGGAAAGGAAGTGGCCCCCAAACAGGGAAAGGCAGTGGCGAGAGCCCCAAACAGGAAAAGGAAGTGGCCCCCAAACAGGGAAAGGAAGTGGCGAGAGCCCCAAACAGGGAAAGGAAGTGGCCCCCAAACAGGGAAAGGAAGTGGCGAGAGCCCCAAACAGGGAAAGGAAGTGGCTAGAGCCCCAAACAGAGAAAGGAAGTCGCCCCCAAACAGGGAAAGGAAGTGGCCCCCAAACAGGGACGACGACGAGAACAACAACAAATACAACAACAACAAGAATAATAATAATAATAATAATAGCAACAACAACAACAATGATGATGATGATAATAATAATGATGATAATAATCATCATCATCATCACCATAATAACAACAAGAACAACAATAACATTAATGATAATAATAACAATAACAACAGCAACAACAACCACAACAACAACGACCACCACAACAACAACAAAACTCAAACGATCAAGTCCACGTCCACGGCAACCGCACCTCGCAGACAAAGGAAGTGACTGTAGTAGGACGTGGCGTCTGCCGTGTGGAACAGTGTGTCCCTATCACACACACACACACACACACACACACACACACACAGAGATATTTATGTATGTATTTATGTATTACTTATGTATGTCTCTCTCTCTCTTGTCTGTCTGTCTGTCTGTATGCATGTATGTATGTATCTATGAATGTATGTATTTCTCTCTCTCTCTCTCTCTTGTCTGTCTGTATGTATGTGTGTATATATATATATATATATATATCTTGTATGTATGTATGTATGTATGTTTTCTCTCTCTCTCTCTCTCTCTCTCTCTCTCTCTCTGTCTGTCTGTCTGTCATTCTGCAGCCTAGTGATTATGAAAAAAAATCTGCTGTGCGAAATCTCGGCAATGCTTTACACACACACACACACACACACACACACACGAACACACACACTCACTCTCTTGTCTGTATGTCTCTCTCTATATATATCTTGTATGTATGTATGTCTCTCTCTCTCTCTTATATGTATGTATGCATGCATGTATGTATTCTCTCTCTCTCTCTCTCTCTCTCTCTCTCTTGTCTGTCTTTCTGTCTATCTCTCTCTCTCTCTTGTATGTATGTATGTATGCATGTTGTTGTTGTTTTTTCTCTGTCTCTTTCCCTCTCTCTGCCTTGAGGAGGAGTTGTGCAGTCCCTTCCCCACTCTCTCGCCTACCGACGTCTCACAGTCCCACAGGTGCAGATACTGCCACGTGTAGGACGGCCTCGGCAGGTGCAGGTTTTTTTCTTTGGAGCTCCGTCTCCTAGGGGGACTTCCATCTCCCCCTGCCCTTTGGTCATCCTCTTCCGCTTTCACAGAGCCGTTGGGAAAGATTTCCTCCTCCGCCTGGTCCGTCGTTGGGAGACTTCACATGCGGCAGGTAGTACTGGGTTACATGGTACCAGTAGCAAGGGCTATGGCCCTGACCTGACATTTTCATACCAAAACTTAACAAGAGAGGCAAGGCCTTCAAGACTCACTTGTGATACACTAAAAAAATAAAATAAAATAAAATAAAATAAAAATCCAAGCTTTTTATGTATTGAGTATAATTTCAAAATGTAATGTTTAAGATGAGAAAGATCAGTTTAAAGCAAATTAAGTCCCCTAGCATTAATTACAGAGTAATTTCCCTTTTTTACTATCTGCACCAAAACGTTAACTGTTTGCAAAATAAATAAAACTTCCATGCTTAGCAAAAGAAGTTCCTGTTTGAACAAAAAATGATAATTATGACTGCTCTTGTTGTTGGGTCAGAATATCAGATCAAAGTGCCAAGTTTAGAGAATACAAAAATTATAAACATAACAGTAAATGCAGTTTGCATATAATTAGGCTTCATTATTTACTTTTTTGTGCCCATCCCATAGGTGCAATATTGTTTTAAACAAGATGACTGGAAAGAACTGAATTTTTCCTATTTTTTATGCCTAATTTGGTGTCGACTTACAAAGTATTTGCAGAGAAAATGTCAATGTTAAAGTTTACCACGGACACACACACACACACACACAGACAACCGAACACCGGGTTAAAACATAGACTCACTTTGTTTACACAAGTGAGTCAAAAACAAAAACCTCAACAACAACAAA
>NC_134910.1:13455256-13475256 GCF_041734735.1 Babylonia areolata | reverse complement strand
TTGTTGTGATATTATTTGTATTTGTTGTATTTGTATTTCTTTTTATCACAACAGATTTCTCTGTGTGAAATTCGGGCTGCTCTCCCCAGGGAGAGCGCGTCGCTACACTACAGCGCCACCCATTTTTTTGGTATTTTTTCCTGCGTGCAGTTTTATTTCTTTTTCCTATAGAAGTGGATTTTTCTACAGAACTTTGCCAGGAACAACCCTTTTGTTGCCGTGGGTTCTTTTACATGCGCTAAGTGCATGCTGCACACGGGACCTCGGTTTATCGTCTCATCCGAATGACTAGCGTCCAGACCACCACTCAAGTTCTAGTGGAGGGGGAGAAGATATCGGCGGCTGAGCCGTGATTCGAACCAGCGCGCTCAGATTCTCTCGCTTCCTAGGCGGACGCGTTAGCCTACCTCTAGGCCATCACTCCATTAAATCGAATCCACATGAAAAAGAAAACTCACGAATTCGAGAGAACCAGAGATATGGAATAAGTCTCTCCCCCCCCACACACACAAAAAAACAACCCAGTTAATTAAAGAAAAGAGAAACGGGAGAACAATAGGCTCTCTAAGTGTGCATGCATGTTTGTTTTGAAACTACTTTTTCTTGTCGTGGGTTTATTGTCTATTTCGTACCAGGTTATTCAGTCACGAACACGTTCACATGTAAATAAACTTTTGAAATCAAAAAGCAGCTTTGATTTTTAAGAATGAAAAAAAAAAGTATTATGTTTGTCTAACAGGTGAATTTTGTACCACCTATGTGTGTTTGTGTGTGCAAGTGTGTGTGTGTGTGTGTGCGTGCATGCGTGTGTGTGTGTGTGTGCGTGTGTGCGTGCGTGCGTGCATGCGTGTGTGTGTGTGTGTCTTTTTTTTGGGGGGGGGGGGCGGGGGGTCGGGGAGGAGGGAGAGAGACTTAAAAAATCAAGCGCACGCACATTTCAACAGCAAGTGGAATGAGATTAGTTCAGGAGAAAAAAAGTACTAGGAAGTGTAAGTTTACACGCGGTTGAAGCGATGTTGTTGGGGGGTTTTTGTTGGGTTTTTTGTGTGTGTGTGTGTGTGTGTGTGTGTGTGTGTGTGTGTGTGTTTTGTTTTGTTTTTCTCCTCCCCCCCTCCTCCCCACCCTCTTAGTGCACTTTATCGGCACCTGCACAGTGGGACCTTCGATGGGAGGGTGTGGGGGGGTTGGGGGGGGGGGTGGATGTGTGTGTGTGTGTGTGCGTGGGAGGGGGTGGGAAGGCCGCGGGGGAGTTGGGGTTAGGGGGAGGGGCATTTAGGACTATACAATACAATACAATACAATACAATACAATACAATACAATACACCGCGTGTGACTGTATGTGTTTCTAGTGGAGATTGGAGATGAGCGGCACGGGAAGAAACGATGCACACGGAAAGGCGAAAAAAGAAGAAGTAGATAACAAAATTAAAATAAGAAGAAAAAAAAAAAGAATATGGGAGCGAGGTTAAGAAGGGAACTTACAGCACAAAAAACACAAAACAACAACACACAAATACACACAAACAAAAACAAATCACCCCTCCCCAACCCCCCCCCCCCCCCCACCCCCCCCCCCCCCCCAAAAAAAAAAAACAAACCCAAAAAACCCAACCTCTGAAGCCAAATGCCAGCAACAGTCTATCCAGAACAAGGTCTATACAAGATACAAACTAACATGTTATTAAAAAAACACACCAAAAAAAACCCAAAAAACCCCAAAAAAACATGGAAATGTGTCTTTCAGCTGTACGAAGATCATAAAACACTTTAGACACATTAAAAAAAAAAAAAAAAAAAAAAAAGATGCATGATAAGAAATGATGATGATAATGATGACAGTTATGCTAAAGACTGAGGAGGAGGAGAAGGAGGAAGAAGGAGAAGGTCGATGAGATAATGATGATAACGATAATGATTAAAATGAGGATGGTGATGATGAGGACAGCGAACAAAGGGAGGAGGAGGAGGTGGTGGACGTGGAGGAGGAGGTGGAGGTGGACGTGGAGGAGGAGGTGGAGGAGGAGGAGGTGGACGTGGAGGTGGAGGTGGACGTGGAGGAGGAGGTGGAGGAGGAGGAGGTGGACGTGGAGGAGGAGGAGGTGGACGTGGAGGAGGAGGTGGAGGAGGAGGAGGAGGTGGAGGTGGAGGAGGAGGAGGAGGTGGAGGAGGAGGAGGAGGAGGAGGAGGATCATATAACATTCCTAAAATGTTATCAAGCACAGTTAAGCAATGCTCAAGTATCTTTTTCCATGAACTCTGCGTTGAAACAAAATACCCATGAAGAATAAGGAGCAAACAACGGCAACGACAAGCATCCACACACACACACACACACACACACACACACACACACACACACACACACACACACACACACACATCTAAACAAAAAACAATCATCAAAATCAAATGTAGTGAAAAGTAAGGCAATAGTTCCCACCCGAATTAACTCAAAGAGAGAGAACGTGCCTTCCAGACTCAAGACGCATGATACACACTTAAAAAGATAAAAAGAATTAAAAAAAAAAAAAAAAAAAAAAACACACACACAAAAAAACAAAAAATACAATCAACCAAGTAAACAAAAACAAAACAAACAAACCTACAAAACAGGTAAGATCCTTTCAAAAAGATACATATACCGTTGTGACCTTACACTTCTGAACTTCTGACATATATTACAAAGCGCTAATGTTCTGACCAAACCAGTGAATCACTGTATGACGGAATTCCACTTTTGACAGAAAACTGGATGATAAAAACCCACCTTCTGTCATGCTTCTATATGTTGTTCCCAGCACGTCATGTTGTGACCTCTTACCATATCATCATATCATCAATGGATTGATGGCTTTGAAGTAACCGCTTCCTCCTAGGATGCGAGAGAAGCTAATCCCGGCACAGTCGCCAGTATTTTCTCCCTCTCCACTAGACCTTGAATGGTAGTCTGGACGCTAGTTATTCGGATGAGACGATAAATAACCGAGGTTCTGTGTGCAGCATCATGTGCACTTAGCGCATGTAAAAGAACCGATGGCAAGAAAAGGGTTGTCTCTGGCAAAATTCTAATGAAAAATCCACTTCGATAGGAAAACAAATACAAAAAAAAAAAAAAAATTGCAGACAGGAAAAAAAAAGGTGGCGCTACCAGTGTAGCGACGCGCTCTCACTGGGGAGAGCAGCCCGAATTTCACAAAGAGAAATCTGTTGTGATAAAAAAAAAGAGTAATACAATACAGTATCAGTAGCTCAAGAAGGCGTCACTGCGTTTGGACAAATCCATATACGCTACACCACATCTGCCAAGCAGATGCCTGACCAGTAGCGTAACCCAACGCGCTTAGTCAGGCCTTGAGAGAAAAGAAAAAAAATTAAACAAATAAAGAAGTAAATGAATAATTATATATATATATATATAATATATGATATATATATGTATGTATATATATATATATATATATATATATATATATAATTATATACTACTACTACTAAGTAAATAAAAAAACTAAACGAAAAGACAATAATGATAATAAATAAACAAATAAGCAATGCAATGCAATACAATACAATACAATACAATACAATACCCACTATTCTGCCGAGTTTAGTTCCGACGTCACCAACATTAGCGCAGAAAATTCTAACGCTAATATATATATATATATATATATATATATATATATATATATATATATATATATATATATCACGGACATAATAAACACAGACACTTTGTGACTCACTTTGTTTATAAACGTCAGTCAGGGAACAGAAAATGATACGCTGACACCACCACCACCACCACCACCACCACTACAAGGCATACTACCACTACTGACACCATCACCACCACACCACCACCACCACCACCACCACTACTAGGCATACTACCACCACTCGTGCGGATAAATCTAACACAGTACTTTTTTACACCCTACACCGGGCGGCGCAATAATGGTCACATGATGAACTGTGAGCCTGTGAGTGCTGCGTATTTATAAGCGTGCGTTTTATGAGAAGACCGCTAATTTGAAAACTGTTTGACGAAACAAGAAAGACGTATTTACAGCTGCATCGCTCTCTTGGTCCAAACCGACAGAGCTGCGAATTTTTGCCTTGTGTTTTTGGGTGGCTTAGGATATTTCCTGATCAGTCCAGTTTCTCAAGGTATCTGCCAGTGCATGTGTGCGTGCGTGCGTGTATGAATCTGTGTGTGTGTGTGTGTGTGTGTGTGTGTGTGTGACGTTTTCGACTCTGTTGTTCCTATAATGGTTATACTTTGTTTCTCGCAAACTCACAAGCATCTAGGAGTTGGGTTTTTTTTGTTTGTTTGTTTGTTTTTGGTTTTTTTTAACAAATAATGGAGGGATTGTTGTTGAAAGAATGTTTACTCTTCTTTCTTTTTTTTTCTTTTTTTTTCATCAAAGAATGCACATTATTCTATTTCATTTGATTTGATTTGATTTCGGAGAGACTGTTGTAGAAAGCTTTAAACTTATTTTTTTCTTTTTTCTTTTTTTATAAAAAAAAAGAAAAAAAAAAATAGAGAGGTAAAAACTTAGCTTAGAAGCCCTGATTCAGGATGATACTCTTCATGCTTGTATGTGTGCGTGTGTTTGTGTGTTTGTGTGTGTGTGTGTGTGTGTGTGTGTGTGTGTGTGTGTGTGTGTGTGTAGTCTTCAGTTTAACGTCTTCCACTTTAAGTGATATTAGACGGAAAAAGGGGGGGGGGGGTGGAGGGCGGGGCGTGGTGGTGGGAACAGTATTGGGCATAGGGTGAAGAATGGTGTGTGTGTATGTGTGTGTGTGCGCATGTGTTTGTGTGGTGTGAAAAGATACAGAGCACTGGAAAAATAAAATAAAACATAAAAAGGGGAGACATAGGCATATAGAAGGAAACGCTAACATCAAACAACTGTAACAACTATAACACGTGTCCAATTGGACTATGCGGCAAACCTTCTGCAATAGCAGACAACATCCTGAAATTGTGGGTGAGGAAGAAGGGGAGGGGGGGGGGGGGTAGATGGGGGTGGAGGGGATGATGAGGGTGGATTAGCGGCAGCTGGTGTTTGTGGATCACAACCTCTGATGGAGGCCAAACGTTCAGTGACACTTTGTTTGACTCACTTTGTGTAAACGAAGTGAGTCTATGTTATAAACCGATGTTCGGTTTTGTGTGTGTGTGTGTGTGTGTGTGTGTGTGTGTGTGTGTGTGTGTGTCTGTGTCTGTGTCAGTCTGAGTGTTTGTGTCTGTGTTTGTCTGTGTGTGTCTGTATGCAAGTCTGTGTCCACGGTAAACTGTAACATTGCCGTTTTCTCTTGAAATACTTTGTTTGCCAATACCAAATTTGTCTTGAACACAGTAGGGAAAATATGTCCATGTCATACCAATAATAGGCTGTAGGTGTCCTGAATTAAGCCGATGAGTCAAAATGTAGGTAAGAAGTACTGGAACTTGTCAGCTGGTGTGATCAAAACAACTTAGAACTCAACGTATCAAAAACAAAAGAATTAATGTTAGATTTCAGGAAGACCAGATCTGAATCCCTTACCCACTTGTCATTAAAGACAAGCAAGCAGAGATCATCAGCGAATTTAAATTTCTCGGAATGATAATTTCCACCGCTTTAAAATGGGAGAAAAATACGGAAAACAATGTTAAGAGAGCACAACAGCGCCTGTACTTTCTTCGGCTCCTTAAAAAGTTTGGAATTAAAAAAGAAGTCATGGTTGATTTCTACCGAGCAGTCATTGAAAGTGTGCTAACCTTCGCTATTATTGTTTGGTACGGAAATATTTCCAAGGCAGAGGTTGCAGCCCTTAACAGAATCGTAAAAACTGCCACCAAGATTACCGGGGCTGATCTACCTTCTCAAGAAGACAGATATTATGAGCGGCTACTCACAAAAAGCAAAATCAATCAGCCAAGACGAATCACATCCAGCTGTTGGGATTTTCGAGATGCTCCCCTCTGGTCGACGGTACAGAAGTATAAGGACGAAAACCAATCGCTTCGCCAATAGCTTTTTCCCCAAAGCAGTCAATGCCCTGTCTCTCGAACAAATCCAATATGATCAATAGAATTGTGCAATCAACAACCATCTACCTGAAGATCTAGTCATCAGCCCCATCCACATGTGATATGCGGCTTCTGTTCAAACGTCTGTGTGTGTGTGTTTGTGTGTGTGTGTGTGTGTGAGAGAGAGAGAGAGAGAGAGAGTGTGTGTGTGTGTGTGTGTGTGTGTGTGTGTGTGTGTGTGTGCAGTGCGTGCATGTATGAGTATGCACAAGTTTTTGTATTGATATGCACTTGCATGTATCCTAATTTCTACTGTATCTGTGTTTGTGTATGATTTTCGATTTATGCTCGTACCTTGTTATGTACTATCCCCCCACCCCCACCCCCCAATATTCCTTGTGACCCCGGTACACTTGGTAATAAAGACATATTCTATTCTATTCTATTTCTGGATCATTATTGGCTTATTTCGTTGAGGTTCGTTCCGGAATCCGAAAACACCATATTACCGCTTCCCAGTTGCCGGAACGTAGGCTTGCATGGTAAGAAGACGGCATGGCCCTCGTTTTTCTTGTTCGCAATTTAAAGAAAAGAAATACCTCTCCTTGGGGAAGGCAGCCCGAATTTCACACAGATAAATCTGTTGTGACAAAAAAAGAGTAATACATACATACAATACAAATTCTGGACAGAACACATACAGTGACACTAAGTACACCATTATCGTGTTTACTGCATATGAATATTCAGTATCAGTATCAGTATCAGTAGCTCAAGGAGGCGTCTCTGCGTTCGGTCAAATCCATATACGCTACACCACATCTGCCAAGCAGATGCCTGACCAGCAGCGTAACCCAACGCGCTTAGTCAGGCCTTGAGAAAAAAAAAAAATATATATATATATATATATATAAGATAAGATTTTTTTTTTAATAACATAAATGAATATTCCAGTGTGGACACTCATTTAACTAGAATGAACATAAAAGAAATATTGACCACACCGTTTCACTGAGTTTCGGTTAGCCTTGTGCAGATCTTGCTTTCTCTTTTTCGCAATTAAAAGAAAAGAAATACAGAAAACATACAGTGACACTAACTACATCATCGACATGTTTACTGCATATGGACATTCTAAAGTGGATACTGATTTGACTAGATTGTACATAAAAGAGAACTTGTATTTCCCGAGTGTAACTAAGCCTGTCGAACACTGATCTCCGCAGATCTAGAGAAAACGACTACATACTGCCATGTGCTTGAGGCGATGGCAACGTCTCCTTTACTGCGGACTTTAAAGATTTTCTCAAATGCCCGATATACACCAAAATAACATGATTTAAACGGCGTTATCACCTCAGATACCGTAAGCGATTTATCATGTTTAAAAAACAACATGATTTTTTTTAAAAACATCATTTGTAGACGCAGGTCAGCGCTGTGTCTAAGACTGTTAATATAACTTTCCTCTCGCCCAAATATGCTTGATTCGAATATGCTTTGTGGGTGTTAAATTTTATTTTACATTTTCTAATTCATCTTTTTCTTAAGTGTTTGTCACAAGTGATTCTTAAAGGCCTTGTCTCTCTTGTTCATGGGTATTTTACAAAGTGCAGTTTTGCTGTGGCTCCTCTTCGTCCTCTTCCACCTCCACATCCTTCTGCTTCTTCTTCTTCTTCTCCTCCTCTTCCTCATTCTTCTTTTTCTCCTCCTTCTTCTTCTTTTCCTCCTCCTCCTTCTTCTTCTTCTCCTTCTTCTCCTCCTTCTCCTCCTCCTTCTCCTCCTCCTCCTTCTTCTTCTTCTCCCCCTCCTCCTCCTCCAACTCCCCCTCCTTCTTCTTCTCCTCCTTCTTTAACTCTCTCCATACGAACGGCGAAAGAGACAACGTTAACAGCGTTTCACCCCAATGACCACCATCAAAAATATTGCAAGCGGAAGGCTCTTATACTGAAGAGGTGAATCTGGACAAAGAATACCACAATTCTGACGACGGAAGCTAAAGGTTGGGTCATTGAGACACCCACTGGACATCTGAAGGGTCTGTGTAGAGGAGAAAGGAGGACTGGCCGTACTGATTGAGTTAACGCGTTCCAAAAACAGCAGCAGTACCACCACAACCACCACCACCACCAACACCAACAACAACGATGTTTTAATTGATTACATTGCATTGCAGCGTGAACACCAACAACTGAGTTAACAACTGAAAAGCGGTGATCACCATCTTTTGGCCCCCCCTCTGTCAGAATGGGAACGTGCACAATTCTGCTGGCCTTCCAGCTGAGAGACGGTGTGAAGAGAGAAGGTGAGGACATCGGGGGGAGGGGGGGGGATGGAGAAAGGGCAAGAGGATGGAGGATTGGGGAGGGGGGGTGGGGGTGATGGACCTGTGGCGGGGAAGGGGGTGTTGGGAAACAAGAATGGGGAGGAGTTTATTAACGTTCCTTTTGCGAATGATGATGTTGATGATTATGACGACGATGATGATGACAGTGGTGGTGGCAATGTTGACTGGTATTGATTATGATGATGGTGATGATGATAATAATGATGATGGTGGTGGTGATGATAATGATTGTGGTGATGATGATGATGGTGATCATAATAGTGATGATGATTATGATGGTGATGAAAATGATGATGATGATGATGATGGTGGTAATGATGATGGTAATGACGATATGATGATGATGATGATGATGATGATGATGATGAGGGTGATGATAGTGGTGGCTATGATGATAATGAGTATGATGGCAATGATGATGGTGATCATAATAGTGATGATGATTATGATGGTGATGAAAATGATGATGATGATGATGATGGTGGTGGTAATGATGATGGTAATGACGATATGATGATGATGTGATGATGATGGTGATGATGGTGGTGGCTATGATGATAATGATTATGATGGTAATGATGATGGTGATGATGGTGGTTATGATGATAATGATTACGATGGTAATGGTGATGCTGATGATGATGATGGTAAGGATAATAGTGATGGTGATAATGACGATGATGTGGATGATGATGGTAGTGATAATGAAGATGACGAGAATAATGGTGATGATGGTTGTACTGATGAAGGTGATGACGATAATGATGGCAACGATGAAGATGGTGGTGCTGGAGGTAAGGGTGATGGTGATGGTGATGGTGACAGTGGTGGTGCAATGGTGACTTGTAATGACGGTGAACATGATGACGATGAAGATGATGATGATGATGACGATGATGATGACTGGAGTGTTGGCCTAGTGGTAACACTTCCGCCAAGGAAGAGGGAGAACCTGAGCGCACTGGTTCGAATCCCACACCCGACGGTACTTTCTCCCCCTCCGCTAGACCTCGAGTGGTGGTCTGGACGCTAGTCATTCGAATGAGACGATAAACCGAGGCATACACTTAGCGCACATTCAAGAACCCATGACAACAAAATGGTTGTCCCTGGCAAAATTCTGTAGGAATGCCCACTTTTAAATGGAAAACAAATATACTTGCAGGAATATAAAAGTATATGAAAAAAAGAGTGGGGGGACGAACACAACGACGATGATGGTGATGATGATGATGATGATGGTGATGATGATGACGATGACGACGAAGACGACGACGACGATGATGATGATGGTAATCTTTGCGGTGATCATGGTGATGGTTCCTATGGAACAAGAACAAGAACATTAAAACACGCTTTGTGTTTCTGTCGTCTTTTCCCCATTTTGAAACAATGACTTGTAATTATCCAGTTGCAATGTATGCGGATGAACGAAAGTAGTTTTAAATCTGAATTTTTTTTTTTTTTTTTCTTTTTTTTTTTTTTAAAAAAAAAATAATCCCAGATGTGGCGCCTGTGGTCCCTGACCTGCTGTCGGAAGTGATGAAGGACGCCAATGTTGTTTACCCTGGCAACGGGATCAAAGCCATGGATGACGTGGTGGTTGCCATTGGAAACGAAGGGAAGTAAGTACCGAAGCAAACTGATTTTAAAACCCTAAATAAAATTTAAAAAATTAAAAAAAGAAGAAAGAAAGAAGATAATAACAAGAGATTTGTTTTAAAATCTTGATTGTTGTGGATCAGTTTGAATACGTAGACACTGCATATAGCAAAAAAAAAAAAAAAAGGATGAAAGGCCTGCATAAAGACACCAACACACACACACACACACACACACACACACACACACACACACACATCCATCCATCCATACACACATACATCAGAATTATCTTTCCCATACAGAAGTGGTGTTCTTTTGTTTTGTTTTGTTTCAATGACAGAAGTTACCGCGTGATGCGCTTGATTTGACAGGGTCGATGGGGCGTTGGACTTGTGATGCAGTGCCGTTCACCAGTGATCGGTGTTCGATTCGACGTTTCGGCATGATGTTATGTCCGTAGGAAAGGCACTTTATTTGCTCGGATTTTCCTTACTCACTCCACACAGGTGTCATCGGGTACCTGACACCCGTTAGGGAAAGTTCAAACGGCAGAAGGAAAGGATTGGGCCACCGCTTTCCTGCGTTTGAGCCCTAGACACAGCGGATATGAATTCACTGCCTTCCTATGGCGAGCCCTAGACGCAGTGGGTATGAATTCACTGCCTTCCTATGGCGAGCCGAAGACACAGTGGATGTGAATTCACTGCCTTCCTATGCCGAGCCCAAGACACAGTGGATATGAATTCACTGCCTTCCTATGCCGAGCCCTAGACACAGCGGATATGAATTCACTGCCTTCCTATACCGAGCCCTAGACACAGCGGATATGAATTCACTGCCTTCCTATGGCGAGCCCTACACACAGCAGATAATATGAATTCACTGCCTTCCTATGGCGAGCCCTAGACACAGCGGATATGAATTCACTGCCTTCCTATGGCGAGCCCTAGACACAGCGGATATGAATTCACTGCCTTCCTATGCCGAGCCCTAGACACAGCGGATATGAATTCACTGCCTTCCTATGGCGAGCCCTAGACACAGTGGATATGAATTCACTGCCTTCCTATGGCGAGCCCTAGACACAGCGGATATGAATTCACTGCCTTCCTATGCCGAGCCCTAGACACGGCGGATATGAATTCACTGCCTTCCTATGGCGAGCCCTAGACACAGCGGATATGAATTCACTGCCTTCCTATGCCAAGCCCTAGACACAGCGGATATGAATTCACTGCCTTCCTATGCCGAGCCCTAGACGCAGTGGATATGAATTCACTGCCTTCCTATGCCGAGCCCTAGACACGATGGATATGAATTCACTGCCTTCCTATGCTCGAGCCCTAGACACAGCGGATATGAATTCACTGCCTTCCTCTGGCGAGGCCTACACACAGCGGATATGAATTCACTGCCTTCCTATGCCGAGCCCTAGAAACAGCGGATATGAATTCACTGTCTTCCTATGCCGAGCCCTAGACGCAATGGATATGAATTCACTGCCTTTCTATGCCGAGCCCTAGACACAGTGGATATGAATTCACTGCCTTTCTATGCCGAGCCCTAGAAACAGCGGATATGAATTCACTGCCTTCCTATGGCGAGCCCTAGACACGGTGGATATGATATGAATTCACTGCCTTCCTATGTCGAGCCCTAGACACGGAGGATATGAATTCACTGCCTTCCTATGGCGAGCCCTAGACGCAGCGGATATGAATTCACTGCCTTCCTATGCCGAGCCTTAGACACAGCGGATATGAATTCACTGCCTTCCTATGCCTAGCCCTAGACACAGCGGATATGAATTCACTGCCTTCCTATGGCGAGCCCTAGACACGGTGGATATGAATTCACTGCCTTCCTATGGCGAGCCCTAGACACAGTGGATATGATATGAATTCACTGCCTTCCTATGTCGAGCCCTAGACACAGCGGATATGAATTCACTGCCTTCCTATGCCGAGCCCTAGAAACAGCGGATATGAATTCACTGCCTTCCTATGCCGAGCCCTAGACACAGCGGATATGAATTCACTGCCTTCCTATGCCGAGCCCAAGACACAGCGGATATGAATTCACTGCCTTCCTATGGCGAGCCCTAGACACAGCGGATATGAATTCACTGCCTTTCTATACTGAGCCCTAGACACAGTGGATATGAATTCACTGCCTTCCTATGCCGAGCCCTAGACACAGCGGATATGAATTCACTGCCTTCCTATGGCGAGCCCTAGACACAGTGGATATGAATTCACTGCCTCCCTATGCCAAGCCCTAGACACAGCGGATATGAATTCACTGCCTTCCTATGCTGAGCCCTAGACACAGCGGATATGAATTCATTGCCTTCCTATGCCGAGCCCTAGACACAGCGGATATGAATTCACTGCCTTCCTATGCCGAGCCCTAGACACAGCGGATATGAATTCACTGCCTTCCTATGCCGAGCCCTAGACACAGCGGATATGAATTCACTGCCTTCCTATGCCGAGCCCAAGACACAGCGGATATGAATTCACTGCCTTCCTATGCCGAGCCCTAGACACAGTGGATATGAATTCACTGCTCTGATGGCCAAAAAAGGCAGTGGGACATTTTACCTTTAACTAGAGGTAATGAAAATGACCCCCCCCCCCCCACCCCCCCAACCCCTAAAAGGAGTCACAAATGACTTTTCAAACATCCGCCCTGGAGCAAGAACTATGCTCAGGTGATATGAATTTTCCACATCGGGGTTTGAGCAGATCGTTAATATGACTTTTAGTTTTTGTATACCGTATTAAATTTTACTGTGGTGCAACAAATAAACTATTTTGAACACATTGGATGGGGGGAAAAAAAATCTTTGAAATATTTCCAATTTAGGCTTTCTTTCTCAAGACATATTGTATCGTATTGTATTCTATTATTTCTGAGAGTCGCTACAGATTTCTCTTAAGTGATAGTCAGGCTGCTCTACACATCTCCGCAGGGCCGTGCCTTTCATATTTCATTTCTTTCTTCAAGTAATTGGTTTACGATCCCAGTGGATTTTTTTTATACAGAACTTTGTCAGGGACAACCCCGTTGTTGCCGTGGGTTCTTTAAAGTGCGCTAAACATATGCTGCACACGGAGCCTTAGTTTATCGTCTCATCTGGAAGACTAGCACCCAGACCATCACTCAGTGTCTAGTGAAGTGGGGGGGGGGGTTAGGGGGGGGGGTGTAAAACAATATATGTATATGACATAATACATATCATTATTATAACACTGTCTGCCAGCAAGTGACGGGACATCGTCTCATCGTCTGTCATCGTTGATGATGGTGATGATGATGGTGATGATGATGAAACATGCTGCTACCGCTGCTGGTGTTAATGATGATGGTGATGGTGATGATAATGGTCATGATGATGGTGATGGTGATGATATTGGTCATGGCGATGATGGTGATGATGATGGTGATGATGGTCATGATGATGATGGTGATGGTGATGGTGATGCTCATGATGATGGCGATGATGATGATGGTCATGATGATGATGATGATGGTGATGGTGATGCTCATGATGATGGCGATGATGATGATGGTCATGATGATGATGATGATGGTGATGGTGATGCTCATGATGATGGCGATGATGATGATGGTCATGATGATGATGATGATGGTGATGGTGATGCTCATGATGATGGCGTTGATGATGATGGTCATGATGATGATGGTGATGGTCATGATGGTGATGGTGATGATGATGATGATCATGATGATGGCGATTGATGGTGATGATCATGATAATGGTAATGGTGACGGTGATGATGGTGATGATGGTAATGGTGATGATGATGGTGATGGTAATTGTGATGATGGTAATGGTGATAGTGATGGTGGTGATGGTGACGATGTTGACGATTGTGATGGTGATGATGATGATGGTGATGGTGATGATAATGGTAATGGTGATGATGATGGTGATGGTAATTATGATGATGGTAATGGTGATAATGATGGTGGTGATGGTGACGATGTTGATGATTGTGATAGTGATGATGATGATGATGGAGATGATAATGGTAATGGTGATGGTGATGGTGACGGTGGTGATGGTGATGATTATGATGACAGTGATGATGGTGATTATGATGGTGATGATGATAATAATGATGGTGATGGTGTGATGGTGATGGTGATGATGATGATGGTGTTGGTGATGATGATTATGATGGTGATGATGATGATGATGATTATATTGGTGATGGCGATGATGACGATGGTAATGACGATGTTGATGGTGGTGGTGATGATGATGATGGTGATAATGACGATGATGACAGTGTCGATGATGACAGTGTTGATGATGTTGACGACGATGCTGGTGATGACAATGACGATGGCGATTGTTAATGGCTTGCAGGTGTATCGGCACCCTGCGATACCATAGCAACCGGCTGCTGACAATCGACGTTCAGCACGAGTGTAAAAACGAGAAGGAACTTGAGCCCATGAACGAACCGTACACGTTGGACGTGAGCGACACTTCTCTCTTCTTCTCTCTGTCTCTGTCTGTCTGTCTGTCTGTCTGTCTGTCTCTCTCTCTCTCTCTCTCTCTCTCTCTCTCTGTCCCTGTCTCTCTCTCACGTTCAGCACGAGTGTAAAAACGAGAAGGAACTTGAGCCCATGAACGAACCGTACACGTTGGACGTGAGCGACACTTTCTCTCTTCTTCTCTCTGTCTCTTTCCCTGTCTCTGTCTCTCTCTCTCTCTTGCTCTCTCTCTCTCTCTCTCTCTCTCTCTCTCCCTCTCTCTCTCTCTCTCTGTGTCTCTGTCCCTGTCTCTCTCTCACGTTCAGCACGAGTGTAAAAACGAGAAGGAACTTGAGCCCATGAACGAACCGTACACGTTGGACGTGAGCGACACTTTCTCTCTTCTTCTCTCTTGTCTCTTTCCCCGTCTCTGTCTGTCCGTCTGTCTGTCTGTCTCTCTCTCGCTCTCTCTCTCGCTTTCTCTCTCTCTCTCTCTCTCTCTCTCTCTCTCTCTCTCTCTCTGTCCCTGTCTCTCTCTCACGTTCAGCACGAGTGTAAAAACGAGAAGGAACTTCAGCCCATGAACGAACCGTACACGTTGGACGTGAGCGACACTTTCTCTCTTCTTCTCTCTGTCTCTTTCCCTGTCTCTGTCTCTCCGTCTCTGTCTGTCTGTCTCTGTCTGTCTCTCTCTGTCTGTCTGGTTGTCTATATGTCTCTCTGTCTCTCTGTGTCTCTTTCTGTCTCTCTCGTCCCCCCCTTTCTCTCTCTCTCATCTCTTTTACTTTTTGTCTCCCTCATCTCTCTCTGTGTCTTTCTGTCTCTGTCTGTCTGTCTGTCTCTGTCTGTCTGTCTGGTTATCTATATGTCTCTCTGTCTCTGTCTCTCTGTGTCTCTCTGTGTCTCTTTCTGTCTCTCTCGCCCCCTTTCTCTCTCTCTCATCTCTTTTACTTTTTGTCTCCCTCATCTCTCTCTCTGTCTCTGTCTGTCTGTCTGTCTCTCTCTGTCTCTGTCTGTCTGTCTGTCTCTCTCTGTCTCTGTCTGTCTGTCTCTCTCTGTCTGTCTGTCTGTCTGGCTGGCTGTCTATATGTCTCTCTGTCTCTGTCTCTCTGTGTCTCTTTCTGTCTCTCTCGCCCCCTTTCTCTCTCTCTCTCATCTCTTTTACTTTTTGTCTCCCTCATCTCTCTCTCTGTCTCTCTGTCTTTGTCTGTCTGTCTGTCTGTCTCTCTCTCTGTCTGTCTGTCTGTATGTCTCTCTGTCTCTGTCTCTCTGTGTCTCTTTCTGTCTCTCTCGCCCCCTTTCTCTCTCTCTCTCTCTGTCTCTGTCTCTCACAAAAAAGTCATGATGAAGATAATACCCAAATGACACTCTCAATTGACAGCCACATGTGAACTGACATCATACAAGCCTCACAATTATTAAAACAGCATTGCGTTGGCGAATGGATTGCCGTTCGCCACATGTGTGTTGTGTTCGACTTACAACAAGGGTATCTTTCACGTTGTGTGTGTGTGTGTGTGTGTGTGTGTGTGTGTGTGTGTGTGTGTGTGTGTGTGTGGTGTCTCTTGTGGGGCTTGCTACAAGGGTATCTTTCACGTTGTGTGTGTGTGGTTGTGTGAGTGTGTGTGTGTGTGTGTGTGTGTGTGTGTGTGTGTGTGTGTGTGTGTGGTGTCTTATATTCGGCTTACTTCAAGGGTATCTTTCACGTTATGTGTGTGTGTGTGTGTGTGTGTGTGTGTGTGTGTGTGTGTGTGGTGTGGTGTGTGTGTGTGTGGTGTGTGTGTGTGTGTGTGTGTGTGTGTGTGTGTGTGTGTGTTTAACACTTAACATTTACATTTGTTTTCCGTCCCATTCTGAATAAACCGTGCCTTTAAAAAAAAATTAAAAAGAAAAAACAATCTGAGTGTAAATCTCCCGGTTTTTACTGCTGGTACACCACTTGATGATGTATTGTCCTGTCTGCAACCCAAAGTCCCTTATTACTTTCACCCCTTTTATATATTGTATTGCTTTTTCTGATAAAATTAGAATTTACACAGGTTATTTATTTGTCTGGTTTTTGTTTTGTTTTTTTCATGAATAGTGTTAAAACGAGTGCTAACGTTCATCATTTTCACGTCAGGTTTATTGCGTGCAGGCCGTGCAAAGTGTGTGTGTGTGTGTGTGTGTGTGTGTGTGTGTGTGTGTGTGTGTGTGTGTGTGTGTGTGTGTGTGTGTGTGTGTGTGTCTCAGTGTGTCTGTATCTGTATAAATAAATTAAAAAAACAAATAGTTTTAACACACTCTTGGCCTAAGCTGCCGCCAGTTTAGCTACAATGCACAATGCAGCAATGCAATAGCACTCTCCATGAAAAACAACAACAAAAAAACCCCAAAAAACCGAGCGTATTGTCATGGCGGGTTTGAACAGCCAAATGTTTGGACAGTGGCAAAATCATTTCTTACATATTGTTTCTTAACATGTACGCTATTATACAGTTCTCTCTCTCTCTCTCTCTCTCTCTGTGTGTGTGTGTGTGTGTGTGTGTGTGTGTGTGTGTGTGTGTGTGTGTGTGTGTGTGTGTGTGTGTGTGTGTGTGTGTTATTGTGTTGTGTGTGTGTGTGTTATTTTTTTTACCATGCATATGCCTTTATGTTGTATAGTATTCGCATTCTATGACTTTAATTAACATTGTGTAGTGCATGCAATTACATATATAATGTAGTTTTGTGTAGTGTAGACCCTGTTTCAGGGCGGGGACTGGATGAAAAAAAAAAAAAGCGCCAGTGCTTATCTATTATTCTCGATAATAAAGAAGTTGTCTTGTCTTGTCTTGTCTTGTCTTGTCTTCTCTCTCTCTCTCTCTCTCTCTCTCTCTCTCTCTCTCTCTCTCTCTCTGTGGAGGGCGGTGGTGGTGGAAAACTAAGTCACTCTGTTTCAGATCATGCTTGTGTGCATTTAGCTTGATATTTGTTTTTTACTAACTTTTAATCGTTTGACCCAACCTTGGTCCCATTTGTGTGTGCGTTGAATTCGACTGTGGGCTGAGAGATTGTGTAGATATATTTTAGATGCATATCTCTGCTTTATTACTTACCTGATTGTCGCCCCAGACGGCACTGGTTTGAAATATGCGCTTTTGTGTCTTTGTTAAAACCTTCACCGTTCTAAGTAAACGGAACAGATCTACCCTCAACTGAAGATTTTAATTTTTTTTTCACCCTTGCACAGAAGGTTATGTGTTCTTTTCAACATCGTCTCCATTACAATCTCACATGAAATTCCACACCGGTAAAGCAGAATTGCAATTTACATCACCTTAAGCGATAGAG
Source organism: Babylonia areolata (assembly GCF_041734735.1). Taxonomy (NCBI): domain Eukaryota; kingdom Metazoa; phylum Mollusca; class Gastropoda; order Neogastropoda; family Buccinidae; genus Babylonia; species Babylonia areolata. The sequence goes on along the minus strand of NC_134910.1, from coordinate 13,457,456 downwards.
GTAATACATACATACATATATATATATATATATATATATATATATATATATATATATATATATATATATATATATATATGATTGTCAGTCGTGTCCGACTATGACCATCAGAACAGCAGAGGAGGCAACTGCTGTTCCAACTATACGGGCTAGAATTTGATTATAGTGGAGAGTGTCTTGCCCAAGTTACATTCCCACTCTCTCGGCCAAGAGGGTTTTAGGACAGTCGGTGTTGGGATGGTTCCCAAAGGCCAACTAGCCCACAAAGCTGCAGCACTAAGAGCCAGTGCAATTTCGCCTCCTAGTTTGAGAGTCATAGTCCTTCACAAAAGACTAAGCTGTAAATGGTTTCCCATTGACTGGAGAAACCATCGATAATACAGCTCTCACTTTGCTGTTGGCCCAAATGTAAACTTATGTCAATCTGTGATATAAGCCGAGTGTTGGGCATATATATATATATATATATATATATATATATATATATATATATATATATATATATATATATATATATATATATATACATGTATAATATGGTGACAGTTTGCAAAGGTGTTTTTAGTTAACAAACAAATAACTGACGAACAAGCAGGAAAGAATGTATGAAGATATATAATAACAGCCGATCATACACTAACTTGCGATATGTTAACTCTCTCCATACGAACGGCGAAAGAGACGACGTTAACAGCGTTTCACCCCAATTATCACCAACAAAATATTGCAAGCCGAAGGCTCTCATACTGAAGAGGTGAATGTTGACAAACAATACCACAATTCTGACAACGGAAGCTAAAGGTTGGGTCATTGAGACACCCACTGGACATCCGAGGGGTCTGTGTAGAGGAGAAGAGAGGACTGGTCGTACTGAGTGAGTTAAAGTCTCACATCCCTGAACTGAAATCATCTTCAGTGTTGAAAATCTTCAGCAGTCCATTGCTAAAGTATGACTTTTTCAACTCCTTGTTAAATAGTCCGGTTGATTCGCTGTTATAGCTGTTAGTCTTTCTTTAGAATATGTTATATTATTGTTAAGTTGTTGTTGTTTTGTTGTTTTTAAACAAAACTTAAATCGATCATTTTCTATATGTAACACACACACACACACACACACACACACACACACACACACACACACACACACACACACACACATTCACTTACTCGCATGCGTACACAGTCATTTCTTCCCTGCACCCCACCCCCACCCCCCTGTCCCCCCACTCGAGTTTTTTCCTACCCTCGTCTAATATCACTTACAGTGAAAAGACGTTAAACTAAAGAACGAACGAACTGTATGAAGAAGAGAAAAACACAAACAACAAACACACACACACAAACAACAACAACAACAACAACATTTTTAAAAGGAATAACAGACATAGATCCCATAGCATGACATTTCCAATCTCAGCTCACAGCACACATTAGCAGTCAAATCTCATGGATCACAGAGAACATCCGAGTCACCACAAACCAGTCAATACAAAATTGGTCAATATAATGTGTCCACACATGTGGAATCACCTCTGACTCTCTATATAAGATTTTTTTTTTTAAATTAAGCCTTTCACTACCAAACTCGCATTTATGCAGCAGCTACGTAGAGGACCCATGTCACTGAAGGGTGACCAGATCGTGGGTCTGTTATCCATGAACCTACTGCTCTTTATGTTCGGTGGTAGGATAGGCCATATTTTCTACACATCACAGGGGGAATCCTTAGCTATTCTTTGACGCCGTATTTTCTGTGTTCATAGCACAAGGGAATTTTGCACTCTAAATTGACTGGCGGTGAGAGGGCTAAATATACTTGGACAGCACTGTCAGACACGATGGGGGAGCAGGCAGTGACCACAAGAGCCGTCTCAGCAAGGCCAGAATCACCTTCAGAATGCTGAACAACCTGTGGAGACTCCCCAACACACACACACACACACACACACACACACACACACACACACACACACACACACACACACACTACAGCACCAAAAAAACACCAAGCGAAGAACATGCCACAGCTGTCTACTTTCAACCCTGCTCTATGGCTCAGAATGCTGGAGAATGAATGACAATGGTCTGATGAAATTGTCACCCTTGCACACGAAACCACACCCCCTTCCACCCTCACCGGACCCCACCCCTCACACCAGAGAATCCTGCAAAACTTCTGGCCGAGTACCATCTCCAGTCA
>NC_134910.1:13437756-13440256 GCF_041734735.1 Babylonia areolata | reverse complement strand
CGCTCGCTGTCTGAGTCAGGCATACACACACACACACACATACTACCACACACACAGACACACAAACAAACAAAACACACACGCACACACACACACACAAAACAAACACACACACACACACACAACACACACACACACACACACACACACACACACACACACACACACACACACACACATAATGTGACACTTTACGTGTATTAGCCTTTTGTTTATTGAACCCTGCCGTGTGGGCAGCCATACCCCGTTTTCGGGGTACGGATGTGCATGCTTGAGTATGTTCCTCTGTTTCGCTGACCCAACAAAAAAAAACCGCTGACATGGAATGACATGATCTTAAACAGGTATATCTGTTCTCCTGCGTGCGTATACACACGAAAGGGGAGAGGGAAGGGGGTGGTGGGCGGGTGGGGGGGGGGGAGGGAGTGAGGAAGGGGAGGGGGTTCAGGCACTAGCAGACAGAGACAGAGACAGACTGAGAGAGAGAGAGAGAGAGAGAGAGAGATGAAAGCTCTTCACACATATAATTGTTGACACTGACACAATTCTCTATTTCAAATATGTTGTGTGTCGTTCCCTCTCTCTCTCTCTCTCTCTCTCTCGCTGCCAGGGTAATTGCCTGAGCGCCGAGCCCTACCTGAAGAAGATTGAAAAAGAGTTCCAGGACATCGGGGCTCCGTTCCAGCGGTTCGATCGTCACGTGCTGTCTTTCCGTGAGATGTATCCTTGATGCTTCTGGCTCGGCACGTGTGTGTGTGTGTGTGTGTGTGTGTGTGTGTGTGTGTGTGTGTGTGTCGGTGTGTGTGTGTGGTGGGGGGGGGGAGAGGGGCAGCGGGGGGTGTGGGGGGGGTGTCTGTGTGTGTGTGTGTTTGTGTGTGTCGAGGTGTGTGTGCGTGTGTGTGTGTGTGTGTGCGTGTGTGTGTGTGTGTGTGTGTTTGTGTGTGTATGTGTTCGTGTGTGTGTTTGTGCGCGTGTGTGTGTGTACGTGTCTGTTCGTGTGTGTGTGTGTGTGTGTGTACGTGTCTGTGTGCATTTGAATGTGTGTCTATGTGTCTGTATGTCACAGTGTGTGCGTGTGGGGGAGGGCAGGGCGGGGGGGTGGGGTGCGGGGATAGAGGGTGTGTGTGTGTGTGTGTGTGTGTGGTGGTTGTGGTTAATCGTTGGTGTCGTTGCTGGTGCACTTTACGCTGAACACACAGCAACCATATGAACTGCATCAGTCAGCAGCAACATCAAAGAAAATCCCCCCCCACCAACAACGATAATCAATTGTCAGGACCCTTAACTCCGGATCCCAGATACTGTTTCTTCGAAGCCCAGAACGTCACCGCTTGACGTCATTTTGATGTAATCGTGACGTCATGAAATATGTCGTCATGCCACAACAGCTGTTCAAATTGTTTTTCATGCACACACACACACACACACAAAGAAGATAAACTGATTCTTCTTTTTATCTTATTTCTTTTTTGCTTTGTTTGTTTCTTTATTTATTCACTTATTTGTTTATCTATGATCTTATGTCTCTTTTTTAATATTTTTTTTTATATAGAATATTATTATTATCGTTATTACTTTTACACATTCGTTGTTGCTTTTGTTGTTGTTTCAAACACGTAACATTTTTTTTCCATCCTGGAGGTTTCTGAGGTGCAGTACAATATTTCGAAGAAAGTGTGTATATTTTTGGTTTTTTTTGGTTGTTTTGTTGGGGGTTTTTTCTTCCCCCCCTTCTGATTTAAAATAAAAAGAGGGAGAGAAAAAAATATGTGTGAGAAGGGGGAAATTTATCATGCAATGAACGTGCGCCCGTGCGTGTTGTCGCAAATGTGTGTGTGTGTGTGTGTGTGGGTGAAGAACTCAGTGCACGTGTCAGCTCGATTATTTTCCGATTCTTTGTATGTGAGTGTGCCCTGGTTTCTGCAGAATGCACGCATGCGTGCAAATGCAGACGTGTGTGTGTGTGTGTGTGTGTGTGTGTGTGTGTAAGTGTGTTTGTGTGTGTGTGCGCGCGCGCGCACATGTAAGGTGGTGAGAGATAAGAGATGGAGAATAATTTTTATGCAAGTGTATGCGAGTGCATGTATGTCTGTAATGTGTGTGTGTGTGTGTGTGTGTGTGTGTGTGTGTGTGTGTGTGCTTGCATGGGGGTGGGGAGTTGGGGGGAGGGGGGCGGTGTATGTGTCTGTGCGCGTGCGTGGTGTTGTGTGTATGTGAGCTGTGAGAGAGGTGTATATATGTGCGTGGTGCGGGAGAGCATGCGTACATGTGGTGTGTGTGTGTGTGTGTGTGTGTACATGCGTGCTTAGGTAGAGTGTTTATGTGTGTGTGCGTGAATGTTTGTGTGTGTGTGCGTGCGTGCGTGCGTGTGTGAGCGCGCGCGCGTGTGTGTGTGTACACACATTCATGCACTGCATGTTCACTGTGTAGTATTTTCAAAGGACCTCCAAACACTGACATCAGCAGTAAAACTGGTTCAATGAATGGCACTTTTAAGATC
>NC_134910.1:13417756-13432756 GCF_041734735.1 Babylonia areolata | reverse complement strand
ACTCCACTTCCTTAAAAAAAAGTTAAAAAACTACAAGTTCTATTATAACAAACCATTTGAGCAATTTTACGGGAATTCTGATACAAAACATGTGATTGTAGCCTACTGAGTTCTTTTATAACAAAAACTTTGAGACTACTGAGAGCAAACAACCGGGTAACTTATTTTTTTTTTTTTTAACCATGACAGGTTGGATTAAACTTTTTAACTGTAACGGTTGGTAAAAATTTCCTAAACAGAACAGTCAGAAACCCTTCTTAATCAGTCAGGTCAAAAGCGAACTGAGGCCTTATCAGGCGTGAACAATTCGCAAAAACAGAACATGAATAATAAACCACTATCTTTTTATACATAAATCATGTATAAATATACTGATTCCTTATACATACTATATATACTAACTGACTTCTTTAAAAAAAATAAAACTACTACTTCTATAACAAACAGTGAAAATAATTGACCTTTACCTTTAACCTGAACAGTGAATAAAACTACTTTCCACACAACAAAAAGCAAATCATACTAGCAATCTTTTCATGAAAGTCAAAACTAAAACTACAACAAACCTGTCGAACAACTCACTTCTTAAACAGAACAGGTGAAAACTACTGACTTCTATAACAGGACAGGTGAAAACCAGAGCTCTTATAACAGAACAGTGAAAACTACTGACTTCCTTAACAGACAGGTGAAAACTACTGACTCCATTAACAGACCAGGTGGAAACTACTGACTTCCTATAACAGACCTGGTGAGAACTACTGACTCCCAATAACAGAACAGGTGGAAACTACTGACTTCCTATAACAGACCTGGTGAGAACTACTGACTCCCAATAACAGACCAGGTGGAAACTACTGACTTCCTTTAACAGACCAGCTGAAAACTACTGACTTCCTATAACAGACCAGCTGAAAACTACTAACTTCCTATAGCAGAACAGGTGAAAACATTCAACATCGCATTTGATCACTCAGCACGGTGCCCCAGTGGTGCTGACAGCCAGACAACAGATCACCTGCTGCAATTCTGCCCACTCCACAAGGTGCTGAGGAAGAGGTACTTGCCTGAACCTTCTTCTTCTTCTTCTGCGTTCACTCGTATGCACACAAGTGGGCTTTCATGTGTATGACCGTTTTTACCCCACCATGTAGGCAGCCATACTCCGTTTTCGGGGGTGTGCATGCTGGGTATGTTCTTGTTTCCATAACCCACCGATCGCTGACATGGATTACAGGATCTTTAACGTGCGTATTCGATCTTCTGCTTGCATATACACATGAAGGGGGTTCAGGCACTAGCAGGTCTGCACATATGTTGACCTGGGAAATCGTAAAAATCACCACCCTTTACCCACCAGGCGCCATCACCGTGATTCGAACCCGGGACCCTCAGATTGACAGTCCAACGCTTTAACCACTCGGCTATTGTGCCCGTCGGCCTGAACCAGCTCCAGTGATTGGGAAGCTCTACGGCTGTGTGGAGGACATGCTGTTTACAGCTGCCTTCATCGCAGAGACAGGGATGTCCATCTGACGAATGAGAAGAAGATATTTTTTCTATTTTTTCTTTGTTTCTGGATGATGTTTTGATGTCATCTGGCTCATATTTGGTTGTTGTTTTTTGGGTTTTTTTTTTTTGCTGACAAATCATTATTGCAATGGCATCATTCCCATGCAGCTTGTTTTGAGTTCAACATACACAGCCACACCAGCGCTGGCAGTCCACAGGGAAACATCAATGTTAGGTCGCCAGGAGGCCACAAGCCAGAGGAGACCCTGCACTGCTGCTGAGTCCAGTTTGGTGGTGTTCAGTAGTGCCTGTTCTGATTCAGCATACCCATGTGTTACCTACTCAGCCCAATACTGTCAACAATGATTGCTTAGTTGCGGAGCCAGGATGAAAAGCATGACAGCAATGCCACTGGCAAGGTAACAGATGGTGGAACAACAGAAACAGAAAACGGCATAATAACAACAACAAAAATTTTTTTTTTTAAATAAAAGAAAGAAAAGCTCATTTTAAAGTAGGCATGGTAATCAGATCAGGCCTTATGCTTTGATGACATCTCCCTGAAACCTCAAAAAACTCCACTCTTTTCAAAAACCTGAAGCAACAACAGCCAGGCACCATCCCCTACTCGTCAGCCCCCACCCCCACCCTCATCCTTCCCCCCGTCAGCTGATCAGCAGGCGGCAGGGCACGTTGGGAAGCAGCGGCGCCATCTTGTGTACCTTGCGACGGTGCGCAGCCAGGTTGCCCGAGCTGGAGAAGTGACGCCCGCACACCCCGCAGCCGTACGGCTTCTCCCCAGTGTGCACGCGCATGTGGTCACTGAGACCCCGGGGCCGCGTGAAGGCCGCCTCGCACTGGCCGCAGCGGTAGGCCTTGACCCCAGCATGCGCGCGCAGGTGGAACTTGAGCGTGTGGCGGTGGCGGAAGCAGGCGCCGCAGACCTCACAGCAGTACGGCTTCTCCCCAGTGTGCACAATGGCATGCTCACGCAGGAGGGCGGCGCTGATGAAGGTCTTGGGGCAGAGGGCGCAGCTGTGGCGGCGCTCCCCACGGTGCCGCAGCATGTGGTCACGGAAGCCCCGCACATTGACGGTCTTGCCGCATAGGTGGCACATCTCCCGCGCCTTGTGCTGCCGCCGGTGCTGCTTGGCCTCCTGGGGGCTGCCGAAGGCCTGGCCGCACACCTTGCACTGGTACTCCTGCACGTGTGCCCCCTCCACCCCCTCCTCCCGCACCACCACCATGTACACACTCTTGTCCTGGTTGGCCTGCTGTGGGTTGATCGCCTTCTTCCGGCGCCTCCGCCTGGCCTGCACCTCCGGTGGGAGGAGGGAGATGGCATGGAGCCGGCTGCGGAGGTGGCGGTCGAAGGCCTGGCGCGAGGACAGCTGCTTGTTGCAGGGTCGACAGAACAGGTCTGTTTGTTGGGGCGCTGTCACCCTTTTCCCTTTCCCGCCACCTTTCCCTTTACCTGTGGTTTTGTCCTGACTGGCGTCCGTAGGTTCTTCTTTGGTTTCTTCTTCTTCTTCTTGGGAAGGAGGAGAGTCATCAACACTGGAGGGTGGCGACAGGGAAGGATGTCTCTCTGCACACGGCTCTGTCGTCTCTTCTGTTTTCTTCTGGTCCTGGGGACAATACAGGTGCTGATAGGAACCCCACAAACGTTGATCCACCACGTTGTTCTTCATCCCTGGGGAATCGAGTAACGGTGGGTCTGTACTGTTCCCTGCAGCCGAGTCCAGTGATGGCGGCCTAAGAATGTCCGTTCCATACTCCTGCAGTCTTTCACTGTCTGCCTGAGGCAGCAGCTCTCCTTTGACCCCTAAATGTTCCTGGCTGTAACTAGGCACAAGCGGCTGTGAGTGGAGGCTCTGCTGTGTGGATAAACTCTGCTGTGTGGATAAACTTTGTTGTGTGGGTAGGCTCTGCTGTGTGGATAGGTTCTGCTGTGTGGATAAACTCTGCTCAGTGGATAGGTTCTGCTGTGCAGGTAAACTCTGCTGTGCAGATAAACACTGTTGTGTGGATAAACTCTGCTGTGCAGATGGTCTCTGCTGTGAGGGCAAATTCTGCTCTGCTTGTGTCGGTGGACAGCACTGCACGCTCTCTGCCCAGCTCTCCTGAAGGGTAGGGTGGTGGGGGTGGTGGCTGTGACAGGGGGTTGGTGGTAGAGGAGGTGGTGGTGGTTCAGAGGCCAGGTGATGACATCCACTGCCGCAGCCTGTGCAGCCTCCTGTTTGCTGCTGTTCTGTCTTCACCACTGCTCTCTGTGCTTGTTGGGGTTTCCTCCGCCCTGCTTTGGCAAATGTGGGATTCTGAAAGTATGCATCACACACACACACACACACACACACACACACACACACACACACACTTATAGCAACAGCCGTCTGATGTTTGCAAAAAATAAAAATAAAAATAAATAAATAAATTAATAAAATGAATTGATAAATAAACCAATCAATCAATCAATAAAATAAAAATAAGAAATAAAAAAGTGAAGACTCAGTCAGTTTGTTAGCGAAAAGACAGCATCAAAACCATGAGGAAAGAAAAAAAATATCCTTCTTTAAATCAACTTAAAAAAAAAAAAAATTTAATGTCATTTTTGATTAGGATATATAGCATCATATTACAACTAAACTTGTTATAAAGATTAGTTCTGTAAATTTTTATCATTAATTCTACATCACTTTGGATTAGGATAATATTGTATCATATTACGAGTAAGCATGTTATAAATATAAGTTCTGCACTGATTTACATTCAATATCTGATCAAATCAATGTATTTAAGTGCTTTTAAAATATTTCTATATATCCCTCTAGAAAAAAGAAAGAAAAAAAGTGGCTGTTAATCCGTTCAGTGCCAAGCCTATTTCATTCTCAGTGACAACTATTTGCCAAAGGATGTTTTGGTCACAGAAGATAATAATTTTTTTTTTTTTTTAAGTATATATTCCAGCATGCAAACAACTGAATGAAATGCAAATAGTAAAGGGTGGTAACTCTCTCCATTACACAAGGCACACAACCTCAAGTCAGTGATGCCCACGCATCCTGTGTGCTAGCTGAATCGGTAGCGTGGGCATCGCTGACTTGAGGTTGTGTGCCTTGTGTAATGGAGAGAGTTACCACCCTTTACTATTTGTTAATCATATCGTTTCCTGGCCTCATTATTTGTATAATTTCCAACTGAATGAAATTTATAAATAACCTATACTTTCCTCAAAGAAATATGATTACACTATCCAACAATGACAATTTCACATGAATTTAATGATTCTGTAATAGGGAAATTCCTACAATGACACAGACAGAAATTTCCATCCTGGGGCACTTTTCTGGAAGACGGAAGGGAACAGAAATTTCCGTCCTGGGGCACTCAAGGTATTTACTTTTTTCTTTTATCAACCAAATTTATAAACCTGCATAAAGAAATGTTCTGTTAATTATCTGGATGTAACAAGACTTTTGACCAAATCAAAATAATCACACACAGAGCATGGATACGTTTAAAACGAAGCTGATAGACAATTTAACCAAACAACAGGGGTTAATAACGAATATAATAAAAATTTAAATGAAAGACATGGGAAAACTTACACCAGGCTGACTACCCCCACCCCCACCCCCCAATTTAAATGAAAGACATGGGAAAACTTACACCAGGCTGACTACCCCCACCCCCACCCCACCCTGACCACCTACCCCAAAACAGAGTATGACTGCTTAGATGGTGGGGGTAAAAGCGGTCAAACACATAAAAACCCACTCATGTATACCAGTGAGCATAGGAGTCACAGCTCATGAACAAAGAAGAAAGAAGAAGCAGACGCTCTAGGCTGAAAGCAGATTTTGGGCATCATAAACCTGGAGGAGCACAGACCTGGAGGAACATAGGGATGACCCCCTGAAGTTTGTGCATGCCTGCGGAATACATCACAAAAATATATCGAATATTACTTACCTCTCCAATGTTTTTTGAACTGCCAAAATGGCAGGTGACGTCAGAAGTGCTGACGTGTTGTCCGCAGCTTAGACAGATGAGGGATAGAGATGACCCACATGTCATGCACATGTCTTTCACCAGTGAGGCACTGGACAGATTCTCCTCGTAACTGGACGGAACACACAGACAAACACACGTGTGTGCAAACACCGAGTTGTAGAGTGACAGTAATAAAAATACAAAATCATCACTGAACTAAAAATACCACTGACAGAACATCGCAAAAGTCCTCTTTCTCCAGACACCACTCTCACACACACAAACACACTCACACTCACTCACACACACATACACGTGCGTGCGCGCTAACGAACATGCACAGCCTTCCTCTGACTCAGAGTTTCTGCCTGTGTTGTCTGTGCAGTTGTGTCAAATTCACAATTGTCTCCCTTAGCATTACTGACAAAATATCAATCCCTTATATCAATACCTTTCAGTTGAGCTTATTTACATTCATTTCACTTCATTTCATATTACTGAACTTGATCAACACTTTTCAGAGACTCAACAGCAAAGTGAGTAACACTCGACTGAGTGGTCCTACTCTTCCCACTTGAGCCAAAAGCACACTGAACTTTGGGTAAGAACCAACTGGGGCTGAATGATCTCACTATGATAACTGATATATGTCTCTGATGGGATTCAACCTATCAATCTCCCCGTCATCAGTCAATGGTACTGACTGCTTTCCCATGGTGGCTGGTGGCAACAGATTTCTACAATTTCAAGGTTTAACTTTAAACATGTGATAATTGTTGTTCATGGTCCACTCCACCTTAAACATGTGACAATTGTTGTACCATAGCAATCTCATTAGTTGTAACCATCTGATCAGTTTTGACACACTTGAATCATCATGGGTAGAACTAGAAGTAACTGACTTGTAATATATTGAAACAATTACAGGCAGGGTCCAAGAACTGCTTTTAAAATTGAAGTGCATGTCTTGGTACTGAAAAAAAAGTGAAATGAAGCAAGAAAAAAATAGAAGCTGAAATGACAATACTGAAACCTGCAAGTTAAACAGAAATTGTACTCCTACCCATAAAGCAAACACTGTCACCTTCTGAAAATTACTCATGTCAGTACAAGAATGTATGGTGAACAGTCTTTCCTCTTTGCTGCTTCTCACATCTGGAACAACCTTCCACATCATATCCGTTCATCTGACTCCGTCTCTGCCTTTCATTCTTCACTAAAAACTCATCTTTTTAGAACTTACCTCAAAGCACACTTGGTTTCCAGCTTCTCCAAAATAGTTCATGTCTCCCAACTCACATTGCAAGTATGCAAGTATGAGGAATAAGAGAGGTGGAGAGGGAGGGGGGGGGGAGGAAATGGGGGAAGACAGAGAGAGAGAGACAGAGAGGTCATGAGTGAATTATGTAATTTGTAATGTTTTCTTTTGTGCAAAGCCCACTGAGCTCTAAGAGAGAGAGGGAGCAATACAAAATAATGTACATTATTATCATTATTCTACAGTAGCAAGAGTTGTGACAGAGAGAAAGTTGACAGAATGGTAAAGACATTTATCTGCCAATACACTTATACAGTGTCCATGAGGGTCTGTGTTCGATTCCCGCTCTTACCATTTCTCCCACCTTTGGAAAATCAAACTGAGCATCTTGTCATTTGGATGTGACGGATAAACCATGGTCCTGTGCCCAGCATGCATTTGGCTCAATAAAAAAGAACCCTTGACAACAACAGGATTGTCCTCTGGCAAAATTCTGTAGAAGGAATCCACTCTGATAGGTACACAAATATACAGACATGCACTCAAGGCCTGAGCGCATCAATTGGGTTATGCTGCAGGGCAGGCATCTGCCTAGCAGATGTGATGTAGCGTATGTATGTGTATATATATATATATATATATATATATATATATATATATATAATTGTTTGTCTGAAGGCTAAGATGCCTCCTTGAGAAGCTGAAACTGAAGAGTTGTGATCTCACCAGTTCATAAGGAAACAGGCTATTTCCTCGTCTGTGTAAAGCTGGTGCCGGCCTCCAATGCTTCGCCATCGTTGATAGGCAGCCGTCTGGGCGAACGATGGTGAAAACATTCCCATGTTGCAGCGGAAGCTTTCCGTGGCCTGGGCTGGTTGTGATGTTGCGGGGTTTACGTCCATCACTCCAGCTGCCATCAGACTCAACAGAGTCCTGGCCGTCAGTCTGCCCTGCTGACTCTACCTCAAACAAAGAGAACAGAAACCGTGCAAGTTGAGAACTTCTTTCGCCTGCAGAATACCTAGTTTTACGCATGGCAATACCTTAAACAAGAGAACATAAACCGTGAAAGGTTAGAACTATTTTCGCCTGCAGAATACCTGGTTTTACGCATGGCAATACCTTAAACAAGAGAACATAAACCATGAAAGGTTAGAACTATTTTCGCCTGCAGAATACCTGGTTTTACGCATGGCAATACCTTAAACAAGAGAACATAAACCATGCCAGTTACGAACTTCTCTCGCCTGTAGATTATCTGGTTTTAATTTTAAATTGTGCATGGCAATACCTTAAACAAGAGAACAGGAACCATGCAAGTTAAGAACTTCTCTCGTCTGCAGAATACCTGGTTTTATGCATGGCAATACCTTAAACAAGAGAACATAAACCATGCCAGTTAAGAACTTCTCTCGCCTGTATATTATCTGGTTTTAAATTTAAATTGTGCATGGCAATACCTTAAACAAGAGAACAGGAACCATGCAAGTTAAGAACTTCTCTCGTCTGCAGAATACCTGGTTTTATGCATGGCCATACCTTAACTCTCTCCATACGAACGGCGAAAGAGACGACGTTAACAGCGTTTCACCCCAATTACCATCATCAAAATATTGCAAGCGGAAGGCTCTCATACTGAAGAGGTGAATGTTGACAAAGAATACCACAATTCTTACGACGGAAGCTAAAGGTTGGGTCATTAAGACACCCACTGGACATCCGAGGGGTCTGTGTAGAGGAGAAGAGAGGACTGGCCATACTGAGTGAGTTAAACAAGAGAACAGAAACCATGCAAAATAAGAACTTTTCTCATTTGTAGAATATGTGCTTTTATGCACTGCATGGCAAACTTTCAGTCTTTGCATGGAGATTTTTCTCAGACCACTTGAGCAGCACTGGAATTATGTACAGATTATTGATTATAAATACACACATATATACATAAAATTCTAAACTTAAATTGTGATACCACGTGCAGTGTGCTTTACTCAGAGTCTGAGGCAACCCTGCAATGTTGAGAGAAACACACACACACACACACACACACACACACACACACACACACACAGAGAGAGAGAGAGAGAGAGAGAGCACAATCACAACCATAGTTACTTTAAATATTTCAAACTCACATGGAATTTGATTATCCTTTCCAAAATCATTTTTTTGTAAAAAAAAGAAAAGACACCCCCCACCCCACCCCACCCCACCCCCCCAACACACACACACACACACCCACACCCAAAAAGACAATTTCCACTAAGTCAATGATGAGTGTGTTATGACTATTCATCCTCGGTCTTCTTCTCCCAGACGCTGCGAAGAGTCACAGACTGACAGAGTTGGCCCGCACAAAAGAACTGTTCACAAGACTCCTCTGGACAGAACTGTTGGTTGTGTCAAAGTCTGGATCTCTGCAAATGGTTTTCCTGTCCATTTTGCAATGTTGTCAGATCATCTTTGTTTCTACTGCCTTCCACTTCTGTTCCCTTGAGGACTGTTTCAGCATATCAAATGGATCTTCTTTAGTGGCCAAACCAACCTTGTCTTCTTTTCTGAACTGATGTCAGCGGATCTTCATATGGTCCACAATGTTTTGCTTGATGGTTTGGTGCACTTGTTTGTTGGTGATGTGACTGGTTTATTTGTATTTGTATTTCTTTTCATCACAACAGATTTCTCTGTGTGAAATTCGGGCATCAACTTTGTCAATATTCTCTCTCTCGCTCTCTGTCTCTCTCTTTCACACACACACACACAACACACCACGCACGCGCTTGCGTTTCTTTGATCTTCGAGCACTGACTTGTCGGGTGCTGTGTGTATATTCACGTGTCAAAGTTTTTTTTTATGGAGTTTTTTGTAACAGGCATAGCTAACATTGACGACAAGCTAAGCTCAGCAGAGGATAGCAATTCGTCAATGCACATGTTTCCTGTGGATGAACAGTCATTGGTGTGTTCATTTACCGTGCCTAGAACTGAAATAGTATGAAATGAGCTCTTCTTATGATGAAGAAAAGCGTATTTACCTCACGTTTCTTGAAATTCAGTGGGGATTGAAACATCCAATGCGAAGCAGAGCTAGTCGAACATGTTCATGTTGCATTAACTGATTTTCGTTATTAGTTCGCAAGCATGTCACAAATATAGTTCTTTCAACACTTGTCATATTGCCTACTTTTATCGTCACTTTCAACCCCTTTAACTACTTTATGAAATCGAAACTAAATATATTGCCCATATTTGACTTTTTATACAAATTTGTGTAAAACACCAAGTTTTTTAAAATTTATTTTAGGAGCTTTTTAAGCTGGGAGGTGGATGTTGTCTTTAAGATCTCTTTTAATGTTATACACTTTCATGGTAATTTCCATGTGGACTAGTCTGTAAACGGTTTTCTTTAACTACGTTTTTAAAAAGTTGATGTGTATATTTTGGCAAACAAAAGATGAAACGGAAACAGGAAGTTTCTTTTTCAGCGTGTGAAGTTTCGAATCATTTGGAAGCGATTCTTTACAAACAGAAAAAGACAGAAAACATGCCGAGCTGTTGTGTATGACTTACACAATCCTTCATTTTCTGCTTTTTGTGAAATCGGCAACAAACAATACTGGATCTGTGGTTGTGGTTCCTAAAGTGATACTTTCTTCTTGTTACAAGCAGACGACGACCATCGGACGCAATGAAAAGACTTTGCAAACTTACTGAGAACTAATTGGATATATTGATATTGGTATCAAGCTTGATTGATTGTAAGTACAGGCGCTTTCTGTTTACTTTTTCTGTCATTTAACACTCTCCACATCTTTACTGTTTTTCCAACTGATTACATTACATCCTCCAAAGTGCAGACGATCTTACATGTATACATTAATATGAGAATAAACGCTGAAGTTGGTCAACTCTGAACTTCTGAACCCAGTTGGTGGTTTCAAATGTGAAGAAGTAAATGAGCCTTTGTACATCGAAAAATGTTTAAATCAAGCTTAACACAGACAAGAAACACACTTAACTATATCTACACTGACTACAGACAAGGAACATACACATGGATATATGCGACAATACACACATCACACGTACAGAGAGACAAACATACTGGGCCAGAGACCAAGCTTTAACATTCATATTATATAACCACATTACAGTCATTGCGCAACAGGCTCCCCACCTGAGTAGAGCCGATTGGGAACTGCATTTCAGTGCTCATCATTTGTTTCCTCTTTCATTCAGTCTCACATACACCCTCTCTCTCTCTCTCACACACACACACACACACACACACACACACACACACACACAGATGCAGAAGAGTCAATTCTGAAACAAAATTTTTCCAGGGACCGGTTTCTTGTTGCAATGGGTTCTTTAACATGTGTGAAACGCATGCTACACACAGGATCTCAGTTCTGACTAACACCCAAGGTTTCGTGGAGGAGAAGAAAATAGTGGCAAGTGTGGGATTTGATCTGTTATGCTCAGGTTCTCTCACTTCCAATGCAGAAGCATTACCACTAGGCCACCAATCTAACATTCCCAAAGAGTGAGAAAAAAAGATCCATGAAGTGGATGACCCTCGACTGTGTGGCCCCAGTCTTCTTCTCACTTGAACCCATAGCATGCTATTTTCCTGGAAGGAGCCCGGGCCATGGGCTGAAAAATATCCACCTCTGTCGGGGCTTGAACTCGTGTCCCGCTAGTCATCAGTCTGCAGTGCTGAAGTCAAAGTGCATTGCTATGGTGGCTGGTTCCAGAACAGACTTTGCAAATGATGAGTTATAAATCTCAATTTCTCTCCATCAGAAATTGTATTATGCTGTCTTGAATTTCTCTCTGTATCTCTCTCTGTCTCTGTCTGTGTGTTTGTCTCACATGTCCTGCTGTCAGTTTTAAAGATCACGGTCCTGACGGCGTTATTGGTGTACTTTATAAAAATTAAATTTTATTGGTGTCAATGTCATATACTGTACCATGGAATTCAAATGAGAAGTTATATAATTTTATTTTTATTTTTATAGAAGATCAAGATGTTGGGTTAATGTTCTCTTCGACAATGGCATTTCCCTTGAAGGCTGTACTGGGTCTGCTATTTTACCACTGTTTGTAAAGTTTAAATCCAAAAGTCAGAAACAATTTCAGAGGTATTTTTCTCTGTGTGTTTTGCTATTTTATTGCTGTTTGTAAAGGGTGAGTCTAAAAGTCAAAACAAATTTCAGAGGATTTTTTTTTTTTTTTTTTTCTGTGTGTGTTGTTTTTGACAGGTGCCAGTAATGGCAGAGGATCCGTTGCTAGAGGTCCAGAAGAAGGAAGGAGATCCCATAGACTTCACCTACTACATGGTGCTCAGCCAGAAGTCCACGTACCACAAATGGCGCCACATTGGGATCAAGCATCATCTGGTGACGGATGAAGACATCGCTCATTTCCTTCTGGAATGGTAGGTTGTTGTTTTTTCAGGGGTGGAGTCGGATACGAGTGAAAATCTGGAATTTTTATCTGTATTGAAAGCTTATTTAAAATGACTCTGGTTTTGTGGCATGCATGTGACCTGCAAAATCTGAATATTACAGGGGAAGATTATCATTATGGTGTGTGTGTGGTGTGTGAGTGTTGAGTGAGTGTGTATGTTTGTGTTAAGTGTGGGCATGTGTGTATTGAATGTGTGTGTGTGTGTGTGTGTGTGTGAATGCGTCTGTGTGTGTGAGTGTGTGAACATGCAGGATAGCTCTCAGCTGATTTTCAGTATTCATATGAGAGAGTGAATGATAAATCCAAGCCCAGATGTCTTACTTTTCCATAAGCAAGTGGGAAGAAGGGGAAAAAAACCAGTCTTGGT
The DNA here is from genome assembly GCF_041734735.1 of Babylonia areolata. NCBI lineage: Eukaryota > Metazoa > Mollusca > Gastropoda > Neogastropoda > Buccinidae > Babylonia > Babylonia areolata. The sequence goes on along the minus strand of NC_134910.1, from coordinate 13,420,155 downwards.
TTGACTTTTAACCATGAAAACTGATTTATGCTTACTGCTACAAGTACAACTACTACTGTTACTACTAAAAAGTACTACTACACTACTACTACTACTACTACTACTAATTATTATTATTATTATCATCATCATTATTATTATGTTGTTGTTATCATTGAATCAGTATTAGTATTGTTATTACTATTATCTTTATTGATTAGTGTCAGTATCATTATTCTTTTAATGTTATTATTCTTATCATTAGTACAGCAGTAGTAATACTAATGGTAGCAGTATTGGTTGTTGTAATATTATCGGTATCATTATCATCAGTAGTATTATTGATAATTAACAGTTACAACAAAAGCGCAGCCGTTTCTTCGGGAGGAGGTGGCATCTGTGCTACCTGCCAGTCACTCCTGCAGCTGTGCTGTGTCACCTGTGACAAGGTGACACAGACCACACCTGTGGCTGCAGCTGACCAGGTCGTGGTGACCTTGGGCAAGGCTGACAGTCTGGAGCCACCCACAGTCAGTGAGGATACTGCTACTGTTACTACTGGCAATCATCAGCTTGCTTCACAGGTGTGTTGACGACTTCACGTTGGTGGTTTGGTTAGTTGGTAGTGTGTTCTGATAAATTATATTAATATGATCAGTTTTGAATGGTGGATAATCTTGTGCAATTTAACTCAAATGTGCTCTACACACTCCAGTCGTGTATTTCACGCTCTAACACATGCTACACGTTCACACACACACACACACACACACACACACACGCCATAGAACATAGCCAAATGAATGCTTGGCTAAATAAAAATCTTTTGAGATTAATTCAAAATTCACCCAGTGTTGGAGTGTTACGCAGACTTGGAGTGATGGCCTAGAGGTAACATGTCCGCCTAGGAAGCGAGAGAATCTGAGCGCGCTGGTTCGAATCACGGCTCAGCCGCTGATATTTTCTCCCCCTCCACTAGACCTTGAGTGGTGGTCTGGAAGCTAGTCATTCAGATGAGATGATAAACCGAGGTCCTGTGTGCGGCATGCACTTAGCACACATAAAAGAACCCACGGCAACAAAAGAGTTGTTCCTAGCAAAATTCTGTAGAAAAATCCACTTCAGTAGGAAAAACAAATAAAACTGCACGCAGGAAAAAATACAAAAAAAATGGGTGGCGCTGTAGTGTAGTGACGCGCTCTCCCTGGGTAGAGCAGCCCAAATTTCACACAGAGAAATCTGTTGTGATAAAAAGAAATACAAATTGATGGTATGTGTGTGCAATATATATATGTGTGTGTGTTGAATCAGAATGTATTTGTATGTATGTGTGTGAATGAATATTATATGTGTGCGGTATGTGTATGTATTTATGTGTGTGGATGTGTGTGCTGATCAGTCACTGAGTCAATGTGTGTTTGTATGTGTATGTATACATGTATCTGTATGTATGTGTGTGGATGTGTGTGCATGCATGTGTATGGTGATCAGTCAGTGTGTGTGTGTAAGTGTATGTATCATTGTATGTATGTGTGTGCATGCATGTGTGTAGTGATTGGTCAGTGTGTGTATGTGTATGTATCTATGTATGTACGTGGATGTGTGTGGTGATCGGTCAATCCACTGTTGCAGGATGTGAAGGGAGATGGGGGTGCACGCAGCGGAATGAACCTGCGCACCAGAAGGAGACGGGGCCCAGTCTCTAGAGGAGAGAGACGCACGTCAAAGCGTCGGAAGAAAGCATCGACACAGAGGGAAGACAGTCCTGACCACACCATGAGTGCGGGCCACAGCAATTCTGCAGATGGGGAGGACCAGTATTTGGATGATTGTTTCCGCCCCGTGGCAGAGCTGTCAGAGGCAGTGGCACCAAAGGTGGAGCTGTTCGACAGCCAGGACGTCAAGCTTGAAGACGATCTGGCGTCCTCTCCCTGGGAGCACCCAGACAAGGATGACACGGCTGATTCCAAGGAAAACACCATCTTCGCACTCTCCCAACTGCCGCGGGCTGGCCGAGGCCGACCGAGGAAATATCCCATCATTCCTTTGGAGTGCACAGTGTGTCACAAGAAACTGGCCACCCGGGTGTCCGTCATCAACCACATGAAGAGGAAACACCCCGAGACAAAGATCCCTGAGTTGTATCATTCAGCCCCCAGCCCCACAAAGCAGTCCCCAGCCCAAGGGGGGAGGAACAGGAGGAAAGAGAAGAATGAAGCAGACAAGAACAATGTGGATGCAGATGTGGACGGCTCGGCAGAGGAGGAGGACCACCCGCGGAACGGCAGGGCGCCAGTCAGCGAAGCGATGAAGCGGCTGCGCAAAGCGGAGCTGGAGTCGCTGAAGTGCGCCACGTGCGGCGCACAGTTTGAGCACAAGCGGCAGATGTACACCCACCGCCGCCTGTGCCTGTCCAAGGT